>NC_060122.1:224332370-224522370 GCF_021461395.2 Schistocerca americana
TTTTCCTTTTGTTGATGTTCATCTTATACCCTCCTTTCAAGACACTGTCCATTCCGTTGAGCTGCTCTTCCAGGTCCTTTCCTGTCTCTGACAGAATTACAATGTCTTCAGCGAATCTCAAAGTTTTTATTTCTTCCCCATGGATTTTAATTCCTACTTCGAATTTTTCTTTTGTTTCCTTTACTGCTTGCTCAATATAGAGATTGAATAACATCGGGGATATGCTACAACTCTGTCTCACTCCCTTCCCAACCACTGCTTCCCTTTCATGTCCCTCGACTCTTTAATACTGCCATCTTGTTTGTGTACAAATTGTAAATAGCCTTTCCTCCCTGTATTTTATCCCTGCCACCTTCAGAGTTTGAAAGAGTATTCTCTAAGTCTACAAATGCTAGAAACATAGGTTTGTCTTTCCTTAATCTATTTTCTAAGATAAGTCGTAGGGTCAGTATTGCCTCACGTGTTCCAACATTTCTACGGAATCCAAACTGATCTTCCCCTTAAGGTCGGCTTCTGCCAGTTTTTCCATTCGTCTGTAAAGAATTCGTGTTAGTATTTTGCAGGAGTGGCTTATTAAACTGATAGTTCGGTAATTTTCACATCTGTCAACACCTGCTTTCTTTGGGATTGGAATTATTATATTCTTCTAGGATAACAGGAAGTATTTTAAAGGTTTTGGTAAGTAAGTTTGCGAGTGTCAAAATATGTGTCATAAATGGCTGAAACTTTTGATTCCACTTACTTACAAGCTTGAATTTTTTACACCACCAAAGAACCGTAGACCTTAATTACGCGACATACATTTCAGCTCGATACGTCTACCCGTCCCTGAGAAAATGGGTTTTTAGTAGTCGGGCGGACAGACAGACAGACAGACAGAAAATGAGAGACAGCAAAGTGATCCTATAAGTGTTTTGTTTTTACCGTTTGACGTTCGGAACAATAAAAAGAACAACACAGTATTTATGGGTAGCAATTCACTTCCAAATGTAAAGATATTCTACATCCGTTATATCTTAACGTCTCTTAGTTTGATGTAGATAGAAACGAGGTCAAATTTTATTAAGTAAGTAAATGAAAAAGTATGGGGAGTAGCCTCGTAAAACCAACTCGCTTGCGTAAGCGAAAAAGATTGAGGGGCCGAGCGAGGAAGTGACTTTGCGAGGAATGGAGGACTCATCGCTGCAACGGCAGACGCAATGTGCTGGAAGAAATTTAGGAGCAGGACGTGGAGGAATGTCCTCCCTCCGGATAAAAACTGGCTCTGAATAAAATATGTAGGAAAACAGTCCACATGCCGCTGATTTATAGCGTTGTTTTCACTGCTGCCGGATGCGCTGGGCCGCCGCGCTCCTGTTTTCTCGTACCGTGTTTGATGGATGTGCTAACTTTAACGTACTCTGCAACTTCAGAACATTACCTCCCACTGTCGGAGCATCGACATTGTTGCTGCCGGAACGGAAGTTTCTGGGAGTACGCTCACAAACGTTGGAACTTTATCACCAAATAAAAGTGAGCAGTTTCTGTAACAATGGTGTATTTCAAAGATATTAAGTAATAGCACAGGCTAACAGATACAGTTGCAACGTTCATTGCTGTTAGCAGTCGGAACGCTACCAGCATCCCTAGCGGCGAGAAAGCAGTTGTAAAATTAATATTTGTTTTTAATTAATTTTTACTTAGTTAACGAAATATTTATTGTATTATTGCCTTGCAATTTAGTAAATTATCGAGAGACACGAATTATCATGAAATAATTGAAAACAGTAAAATCTCGCTGATGCAGTGCCTTAAGCTACAACTTATTCATGAAGTAATATTTTCGAGTACGCGCGTATAATATAAACACACATTTCGTGCATGTGAAGCACATATTTCTGTTATTGCCTGATTTTATTATGATAGGCAATTCCCTTGACACACAACAGTTTCATATAAAAGTCTAATGATTCGCATATTCATACACTTCACTCGACTTTTCAGTGTCCAAATATTTTTGTAAATGTAGCTATTTTTGCTTCAAAAGCATATGCGTTGAATATTCTTGCTGTTTGTGGCTCAAATGTAGCAACAATAATGGAATTACTTTCTTCTGTGTCGGACAACAGATTTACTACTTCTGACGTATTATTATCACGTCTGTGTAGTTTCCCCTTTAGTTACAGTTGTGGTGGCTTATCAGGTACGTTAAGTAATGTAGGTATTGCATTCCATACGAGTTTCATTCGTTCCACATTCACGGATTTGTCTGGAAGTGTGGTGAACAAAACTACACGTAATTGAGTAGACATGGGACGTCTTTCCGCAAAAGGTCAGGTCTTCTACTGTATACCATCCATTTTTTTGTTCTTATAAGAAAACGACAATGTTCAAAAAATATCTGTAGGTCACAAGAGAATCGTAAATAAACTGTTCTGTAATGTACCGTTTCATACCTCCCAGGGTCCTTAGGAAACTAAAAGAAAAGACGCATCCGGTCTCACGTTTTAGTTACTTCCGGTTTTTATGGTCTCCATAGTAAAAACTATCTTACAAATCTATATACCAAACTGTTCGTACTCATCCGATATCGTATTCAGAAATGATGGATGCTGGCCGCTTGGAGTGCTGCTATCGCAAAATTATAACAAAAATGAGCAGAAGTGTCGCGACTGTGTATTTACCGTTTTTCGATATGCTTTGAGCACAGATGCTTGCAACGTAACGCCAGAAGGTGATGATCACTTTTAATCGCACTTTCTGCTTTCGGTGTTAGGACGTTGCGTCTGGCATGTGAAGTGGCGCCCTGTACACCAATATTATAAAAAAACAAACATTTTGCTAGTGTATTGTTAAAGGCAGAGAGTATAAATATCACAGTTTGACTGAAGAAATCGTGATTGCTGTATTTATTGAAATCCACGGTTCATAAGACATGGACACGTATATGCTAATGCAAAATGGCTCTGAGCACTATGGGACTTAACTGCTGAGGTCATCAGTCCCCTATAAATTAGAACTACTTAAAACCTAACTAACCTAAGGACATCACACACATCCATGCCCGAGGCACGATTCGAACCTGCGACCGTAGCGGTCGCGCGGTTCCAGACCGAAGCGCCTAGAACCGCTCGGCCACACCGACCGGCTATGCTCCTGCAGTTTTATGTTAAGTGCCTGCTTAATGCTGTTCTGACGGATGATCAACCCTTCTGAAAACAATTTGCTGAGCTCGTGGCGTAAAACGTACTTGCCTGTCATAAATTTCTGTACGGTGGTCATATCTGTGGCAAATGCATCGTGTCACAATAGCGCCTTGGAAAGAGGTACACTACTCCACGAGGTTTTCTTTTTAAATTTCAAATTTAGTCTTCATTTCATTGTTCGCGATTGATTACAGTCCATGGAGTGTGGGCACACAAGGTCCCCCCAAAAATTAAGAAAATGTTTGCTAACCTTGTCAGCAAGGAAGTTGATGGCGACAGTGTTTTGGGATAGGCAAGGTGTGCTTCTTATTGATTTTCTCGAACGTGGAGCAACCATAAATTCTGTCCGGTATTGTCAAACTTCGCACAGCCTTAGAAGAGCAGTTCAAAACAAACGCCGAGGAAAGCTGACGTCCAAAACTGGTTTTGCACGACAATGCCCGACCTCACTCGGCAAACCGCACTAAAGAACTCCTTAATTCATTCAAATGGGAAATTTTCCCTCATCCGCCCTACAGCCCCGATCTTGCACCAAGCGACTTCCACTTGTTTCCTAAGATGAGAGACTGGCTTGCAACGCAGCACTTTGATGACGACACGAACTCGTGACCTACTGGCTGAAGTTTCAGGCGGCAGAATTTTACGACGAAGGTCTTTCAAAGCTTGTCCACCGCTGTGATAAGTGCCTCAATGTGTTTGGTGATTATGTGGAAAAGTAGTATGTCGGTCGCTCTTTCAGATGTGTATAATAAAATGTATTTCTTGTACTTAGTTTTTTTTAATGCCGAAACGTTCCCTTCTTTCTGAATAGTTGTCATATAACAATGTCTTGACATGACTTCTATTGGACTGATACATATATCCCAAAGATCTTCCACTGCAAAGGGGAATGAAGAGCAGAAAACCAATCTAAATATCAGTAAGTGTGCAGCTAGACGTAAATAGCCATCTGAACATGAACCTGTCGGTTCGAAACTGTAATAACGCTATTTGTGTACATAAACAGCATCGTCAGTAGCGGCCCGTTGCTGCTTCCTTCTTCGCAGGAGTCAGCCTGTATTCTGTATACAGCCACGGTCTCAAAATGTCAGTTTTACCAGTTTTCTGTAGAATATCATTAAGATATTTTTACACTGCTATAGTCGGATCCACGAATGATGGCGGTCGTGCATGTCGAGACAAGAACAGGGACTGTATTGTTGGCAATTCCAAGCGACAGTTGCGGTATGCCCATGTGCGTGCTTTCCGCTTGGAAAAAAGCGCATATCCTGCAAATTACGTCTCTCGCTTGCTTGCGGAGAATGTATCACTTACCACCACCATCAGTGATAACTCGCAACAAATAGTATAGAAATTCCTAAACAACTCACTAAGATCATTTTTAAAAAATATATCGGCTCAACCCTCTTGTTTATAGTGTAAAACACTAAGATTGACGCGTTTCGGAAGTCAAGCTTCCGTCATCAGAATAATAAAAGTAGAAACTCGCTAAAATGGAACATGCACCAGGCACAATAACATTGATAATAAAATTAAAACATCGTGGCCACTTCCCTTGTTGCAGCCGTGTCTTCCAAGGTGCATCTCCACATAGTCGCCAAAATATAAAAAAAACTCTAAAATGGTGTCACCTATGGTGTTCAACATCTAACCACATGGCTCTCTCCTCTATCGTCGTAAACCGCCCGTGCGTCTTCGTTGATACCACACACCACGTAGCCAAGCACGACACTGAAACGCGAGTGAGCTCACGCGCAAATAATCTTAGTGTTTTACACTATAACCAAGCGGTTGAGCCGATATATTTTTTAACACTAACATTCACAACCACGACCTCTCATCCAGTATGGATAAAATCACTAAGATGTTCGCATTAGCTACAGCAATCACAGCAGAACACTCCAAACACTTCTGAACGCTCATTGGCTGTCGGAGAATGCGTGACGTAGATGCCCAGAAGAAAGCTAAACTCGACCGCCATCGTCCGTGACTCCAACTATAGTAGGACGGAGACGTTCTTTAGTGTCAGAGTACGCGACTCTTGGATCTCCTTTTGTATATTGAGTGTGCACTATTTAAGTACTGCATATTTCAACACAAAGACAGTTATTTGAAATTTTATTGACTTCGTTCCACATTAGATTTCATGGAAAAAATTGGCAGCGGAATTGTAACACTTCGCCGGACGGAGTGGCCGAGCGGTTCTAGGCGCTACAGTCTGGAGACGAGCGACCGCTACGGTCGCAGGTTCGAATCCTGCCTCGGGCATGGATGTGTGTGATGTCCGTAGGTTAGTTAGATTTAAATAGTTCTAAGTTCTAGGGGACTGATGACCTCAGAAGTTAAGTCCCATAGTGCTCAGAGCCATTTGAACCATTTTTTTGTAACACTTCGTATGTCTATTTTTGTCTCCCACTTCTGTTCCACAGACGGAGTGCGGAAAGGATGTGATTCTAGCAACAGACTCTGTTTTCATGTTGTCACGGTCCTTCCGCTGTATCTCAAAATACTGGTTCTTTGAACTCTCAATTCTAGCTAAACTGTACATCTTGAGATCCAAATAAATTTACAGACCACTTTTGCTGACGCGACATGACTGCAAGTTTTATTCTTACTTACAGCCACCTACGTCGTACCCTTGCAAAAGGCGTCTGGCTCACTGCTATCGACGCAGAACAATAGGCGAGCACTTCGCTAACAAGCGGCGCGCGGCGAAAACCCGTCGTGACCCCGAGGTGTGGGCGGCAGAGCGATTTGGCCGAGTCGGGCGGAGTGGTGGTGGGGGGAGGAAAGGGGGCGGGGGAGAGGGGCAGAGGGGGCGGAAGGTGAGGGATGTAGTCGGGGCCGTAGGACGGGACGGACGCACCTGTTGGGGTCAGCCGGGATGACCGCATTGTTCTTCAGAGAAAAGCAAAACCAAAAAATCCTCCTCCATGAAATACTGCGCGCCGGATCTCCTGACGGATCACGCCTTAATAACAGCGCGATGACCTGAGCAAACAGGCCCGCGGCGCTGGCCGCCTGGACGACTTCCCTCTGCAATTAGGAGTCCAGCCCAGGGGCATTGCCGCGGGCTTGCGCCAACAGTCTGGATGTTATCCTGTCATCGCCCGCAAGGGCGGTGGAACTGATCTGCCGTAACTTGCTGGGTTCGGTGGTAAATACATTGGGGAAATTTACTGGCTGAGCAAGCATAAAGCGTTTGTATTGGAACTTAAGTAATTTTGCCGTTATTCATTCCAGATCACAGCTCAGAGAGGTCCAGGACTGCGATAATACCCATTGCCCGTCGGATATAATACCACACCGTGAAAGAAGAAGGCAGGTCTCAAGTTGCCGTCCACTACCTGGTAATTAGAGGTGGAGCACAGTCTCGGATTAGGAAATGGTGGGGAATGAAGTCGCTCAGTTACACGTTTATATGTGACACAACTTGCGCAATACCAGAACCGAATTTCGGAAACAGATTTTCGGTGTCGCATTTGAGTGTCAAGTTCAAATCGATTTTGCTTGCTTGATCAGAAATTGGCCGACTGAAGTGGCCGAGCGTTTCTAGGCGCTTCAGTCTGGAACTGCGCGACCGCTACGGTTGCAAGTTCGAATCCTGCCTCGGGCACGGATGCGTGTGATGTCCCTAGGTTAGTTAGGTTTAAGTAGTTCTGAGTTCTAGGGGACTCATGACCTCAGATGTTAAGTCCCATAGTGCTCAGAGCCATTCGATCAGAAATTGTGTCTGTTAATAGCTGTATAGATTTTATCATCAAGAATTCGGTAATTTTTTGACAAAGAGAGAGTGTAATTTTCTTACGGAGGAGTAGATAGTTTAAGAGGAGATGTTTACTGATCCACGCGTATTAAAGCACGCGAGTATGTTTTACTACATCCGTCCAGATCTTAGGGTTAGCGAATGTTCGTCAGTAGCCATCGCTATGACATTAAAAGATCATGTAGCAGTTTTTAAGCTATTTAATTAGGTAGGTTACCAGTAAACCGCTTATTCTTTAAAGAATCGAAGTCTCACGTATTAAACAGCTTCAGGCGTCTGATTGCAAATGTGTTTGAAGTATTCACTGTAAGCAAGTAAGCAAGAATAAGTTTAGGAGACACTTGAGAGCTAAGTGCTCTCATTGCGAAATCTTGGCTGAATATAAACTGAGCAAATTGTACTGTATTTTAAGTAAAAGCTAGTTTTTCAAGTATTTAAGTCTGTTAGCCAACTGACTTAGCTCCACATGTTGTCAGTCCACCTGAGCTTGTATGTGTGATACATTATTAGAACGATGGTAACATCGACAGTTCAGTATATATTTAACAACATATTATGATGTAATAAGTGTCGTACTCATCGGATCTTGTGGGATTCTCACATTCAAATTGGTGCATTTTGACGACGACATGTGCTCATGTCAGATAGTATTATATTCCAACAGAATGTAACTTTTGCAGTTTACTTGAAAATGGCCATAAGGCCGGAATTGCAATAGTAACAAATATTTTATACAGTCAACGGCGACTATGATGTCTTAAGAAATATTACATGACTGTGAATCCCAACTATAAGAATTAAAGATGTTTTGTTTCGACGAGATATTTTCAGAAAATTTAATCTGTAACGTTCTCGTCCGAATATCAAAATATTCTGTTGGCGCACACCTACGTATGGAGAGAAATCAGAGGTCAACCCGGAAAGACTGTAGTGTCCGTTTTTCCGCGATATATGTCCTAGAGTGGAACAGTAGAGAAATCGTTCGGAAGTGTAGGCCTTCAGGCTTTCTCGGTGACGCGTTGTCATCTTGGAAAATCGTGTTATCTGCCGATGATCCGCGTCATACTTGCACGACATATCGATCGCGTAACTCGCAATCTTGATTACGTGCTTCCCGAGAGGTTGGAGACTTCCGCGATCGAAATATTGTTCAAGTGCGAGGCGGATTACCGGCAGAAAACCAGATTTTCCAAAATGACAGTTCGAAAGTGGTTAGATGAACCTTCTCCCAGGTACTTAAGTGTGAACTGCAGAGTAGTCATGTAGATGTACACTACTGGCCATTAAAATTGCTACACCGATGACGTGCTATAGACGCGAAATTTAACCGACAGGAAGAAGATGCTGTGATATGCAAATGATTAGCTTTTCAGAGCATTCACACAAGGTTGGCGCCGGTGACGACACCTACAACGTGCTGACATGAGGAAAGTTTCCAACCGATTTTTCATACACAAACAGCAGTTGACCAGCGTCGCCTGGTGAAACGTTGTTGTGATGCCTCGTGTAAGGAGGAGATATGCGTACCATCACGTTTCCGACTTTGATAAAGGTCGGATTGTAGCCTATCGCGATTGCGGTTTATCGTATCGCGACATTGTGGCTCACGTTGGTCGAGGTCCAATGACTGTTAGCACAATATGGAATCGGTGGGTTCAGGAGGGTAATACGGAACGCCGTGCTGGATCCCAACGGCCTCGTATCACTAGCAGTCGAGATGACAGGCATCTTATCCGCATAGCTGTAACGGATCGTGCAGCCACTTCTCGGCCCCTGAGTCAACAGATGGGGACATTTGCAAGACAACAAACATCTGCACGAACAGTTCGACGAGGTTTGCAGCAGCATGGACTATCAGCTCGGAGACCATGGCTGCGGTTACCCTTGACGCTGCATCACAGACTGGAGCGCCTGTGATGGTGTACTCAACGACGAACCTGGGTACATGAATGACAAAAAGTCATTTTTTCGGATGAATACAGGTTCTGCTTACAGCATCATGATGGTCGCATCCGTGTTTGGCGACATAGCGGTGAACGCACATTGGAAGCGTGTATTCGTCATCGCCATACTGAGGTATCACCCGGCGTGATGGTATGGGGTTTCATTGGTTACACGTCTGGGCCACCTCTTGTTCGCATTGACGGCCCTTTGAACAGTGGACGTTATATTTCAGATGTGTTACGACCCGTGGCTCTACCCTTCATTCGATCCCTGCAAAACACTACATTTCAGCAGGGTAATGCACGACCGCATGTTGCAGGTCCTGAACGGGCATTTCTGGATACAGAAAAAGTTCGACTGCTGCCCTGGCCAGCACGTTCTCCAGATCTCTCACCAATTGAAAACGTCTGGTCAATGGTGGCCGAACAACTGGCTCGTCACAATACGCCAGTCACTACTCTTGATGAACAGTGGTATCGTGCTGAAGCTGCATGGGCAGCTGTACCTGTACACGCCATCCAAGCTCTGTTTGGCTCAATGCCCAAGCGTATCAAGGCCGTTATTACGGCCAGAGGTGGTTGTTCTGGGTACTGATTTCTCAGGATATATGCACCCAAATTGCGTGAAAATGTAATCACATGTGAGTTCTAATATAATATATTTGTCCAATGAGTACCCGTTTATCATCTGCATTTCTACTTGCTGTAGCAGTTTTAATGGCCAGTAGTGTAGATAGGAAGCAGGTATTGTATCTCCATTTTGAATAAAGTTGTCCTTCGTATTAACTGTACAATCGTTTTTGTCGCCACGAGAAGTGACCAGACAATTCAATAAATTTCTCCAGAGCTTCTAAGGCCGGGAACATACACAAGCATCTACAGTCGGTTAGTAACAAATTGACCTCACTCCATTCTTCACAGTAAGGAAAATTTCTTAACCATTACCGGAGATCGATGATGCTGACTACTTACTTACAGTGGCAAATCCTTCCGAGCTAAGGAAGCTGGGGCTGGGGGTTCGTCAGTGGGACCGGAGGAAACAACTGGCCCACATCCCTCATCCCTGGTCCCGCATCGCACACCGGCTGCTGCCAGCCGCGGCGCTGATGAATTTTTAAGGGTGGCGGCCGCAGGCGCGATGGGGTGGCTCGCCCCCTGTATATTTCTTTCTCTCCCCCGGCCGGGCGCCACTCCTTCACCGCCTCTCCATCCCTCTCCTCCCTTTTTTTTTTGCCTTGCTTTCCTTTTGTGGCAAGACTTCCCCGCAGGGTATTTTCAGCGAGAGGCGGAGGGGAGGGGAGGTGGCGAGAGGAATAATTCCGCGGCACCACCGCAGAACAGAAGAGGACAGAGCGGGGCTGGCCCACCCGCCGATCGCCGATAATTGAATCCTGAAACAGATTGCCGCGTTAGGCGCCCACAGCGCCGCAGACAAACCAGTTTTGCCTGCGACAGCGAATTACGTCCCCTTTCCCGCGTCGTTCGTTTCCTCATCAAACGTTCGAGACGGTGTTTGTTTTAGAAAAACCTACAGATTAATTTTCATTAACGCATTATTCCTCGATTAAGGTCTCAACTTCTTCGTTATTGGGATAAAGACGGTCCATATTCTTCCTTGGCTGCAAGTTCCCAATTCAATAAGACAGAAAAAGAATTGAGTGAGAATGATTTTGTGACTGACATTGTTCCTTTCTCAAGTTCTGTACAGTGAAAAAGAATTCTGCATTACTGAAAGGCTGAGAGGGTCATCTAGTCACAGGTCCAAATTTCAGGTTGCCTAATGCCTTCCAGAGGTAACAAAAATTTAGTTTTCAATATTATTACATGAACAACTAGCTGAGTACTCAGCGTTGCCCAGGTATGTATTTATTCCAACCTTTTATTAGGCCATCTCCCCCCTCACCCTCTATGTACCCAACTCCTCCTTCCCCCATCTATCTACCTGTCTCCCTGTTCATCCGCTCCTTCCTTCCCTGTCCATCTCCTCCCCCTACTATCCCCTCCTACTTCATTGTTCCTCTCCTCCTCCTCCTTCTCGTCTATTTCCCCCTCTTTCCTTTGTCTGTCCATCTGCTTCATCTCTCTTAATCCATCTGCTCCCTTGTCGATCTCCTCCTCCCACCTCTCAAACTCATCAGAAGTTGTCACTGGTTTGGTAGTAGGAATGAAAGAGTGATGGAGAGAAATTGTAGAGGGGAAATGGATGTAGACAGCAGTGGATATTGAAAGTCGCGAGCTCTTTCTTCTTATCTCGTGTTTTCTACTGAAAATCTCGTGCTTGTACTCTTGTTAACTTTACTATTACAGAGATCGCCAAACTTTATTTTTTTTTTAGTTCGTCCTGTGCGCAACAAATAATTTACTTGGTCTTTCTGCTGCCACTGCTTGATCTGCTGCATTCCATTATTTAACAAAAACATAAAAAACCTATTATTCATGCTGAGTGCAATGCATGTTCTGTATGGCGGCTCTTGCTGTTGCTACGGCTGCTGCTGCTTACTACAACTACATATAATTCAAGAGAAAGGATTTGGTCAAATCTAAACTCGATAAATGATAACCCAAACAAGTAATTCCTTTTTTCAAAAACTATATTCTGAAAGCGATTCTTTCTCATTTAATTTACAAAACGCCAGAAGCTCTTTAACAATCGCTTCGTATGTAAATCTGTCTCCAGTGGCATTAAAGCAATATTACAAATTAATCAAACTCTTGAGACAGACTGAAATACTTCTCAATTAAATACATAGTGAAACAATTCCCTGACAATTACAAAAGAATTCAGTGACAAAAATCAATACTTAAGCTATTCGCCTAACAATGGTTTCCCTTAAGAATTCAACTCCTATCATTATCAAAATTACCTTCTGCTGCTACGCACATACACAAACCCTTTTCTTTAAATTAATAAGCGCGCTGCAAATGATAAAAAAAAAAATCAACTAGATACCAAATCCTGTGTCGCTGCTGGCGGACACGGTAGTACGGCAGCTCGGCGACGACCCCTCGCCCAACACACGTGCGCACCACAGCAGGCGGGCTCCTACACTGGCTTCCAAACTGCCACTAATTAATCCGTGCGCTGCGAAACGCGACAACAATATCTTAGATTCCAGAGCTTGTGTGTGCGCGCTGTAGCCAATCTTTAAATCCTAAGAGAGTATTGCCAACTCTCAATATGCGGGAAGGAGGGATAGCAAGGGGAGCTGCATCAAATCAGATCTTTATAACACCAGTACAGCGGTTAAGAAAACACCTGTTCTATTGTGATATTTGGAGCCTCGAAGATGGATGCACCGTCTTTGCGATGATGCGTTTGCCGAGGTGTTTAGGAAGGTCCCGGAGGCAGCGCGTTAAAGCGAGGACTTGGTCCAGCGCGCCTCGTTCCCACGGCTGGGAGTCGAACCAGGCCAAGAGGTGAGCGCTGCCTCAGTCAAGGCCACGCTGCGCAGCCTCGGCCACGGGCGAGCTGCTGCCCAAAGCCGGCCGTACCACCGTGCCACCGGAAGGGCGCACTCAAGGCTACGCTGATTTAGCGCTTCCCGTTCAAACATAGCCCAATTACTCGATTAGAGGTATAAAACCGTTCGGTGCTGGTATCCTTTGGTAAGCTACATTGACGAAACCAAATCGGAAAGCAAAAAGGACTTGATCTTGAGTAACGAAATTTCGCGAATACATTTGTCTGGATAATATATTTCAATGATTCACAACGCAGTATCACAAGTTAATGTAAGCCATTGCAAATGTGAAATGCTTGTTCGTTAATAACCGGAGTAAGCGACAGAATGTTGAATGCAAGCATGCAGACGTGCATGAATTGTGTTGTACAGATTCCAGATGTCAGTTGGTGGGATGGATTTTCATGCCTGCTGCGCTTGGTCGGTCCATACAGGGACCGTTAATGGGGTTTGTGGATGACGCTGCTGTTGTCAACCGACAGAGGAGACCAAGGGAACATGTCGACACTCCGCTGAGTATGTTGGGTTAACGACAGCGGTACGTGGGCGAGCGTTATCCTTGAGCCGTGGTAAAATTTGCTGTTTTGAAGAGCGCGTAGTGTAAAGCAGTCGCCTTCCGTTTCTGGCGGTGGCGCCGCTGTAGCAATGGCAGCTTTGGTGTCTCCTGCTGGTGGGAAAGGGGGAAAGTTGCATTTAAGGGGCGCTATGATCTAGGCAGTCTGTGAGTCTGAGAGTCTGGTCAGTTAGCCGGGTCAAAGTGGGGCAGTCAGTGTCTGTCTGTCGTCCGGAGTGCTAGTATGTGTTAGGCCGCCAGTCTGTTCGAGTTTGTTGAGGCAATGGGCATTGGCGGTTGGATCGGTCGGTTGGTCGGTCGCGCACTGGGACACAAGATGACTTGTCCGTCTTGAGCGTCGGCGCATGCGAGGTCGCCACGTCAGTCCAGTGGCCGCGCCGTATAGCGAGGCGTAGTGGCTTCGCGGCCGATACGAGAGCAACAGGAGTCAACCCACGACACCGGTCTGGCCGGGGCGAGCTGTGACGTCGTGAGACGGGAGATCGGCGCGCCTTTCTGCGTCCGTTGAAGCGGCTGGCAGCGGACGGTTCGAAGAGCGTTTTGGGGGTGCTGCGCCAGGTCTTCGCCAGAAATCGCTGTTTATTGGAAGTTAAATGACTGGAGATACGTTCTTCATTTACTTTTTAACTTTTACTTTTTTTCTTCGTCTGTCTCTCGTCCCCAGCTTGCTCGTCTGTCTCTCGTCCGCATTTGTTAGGCAGTTAGTGTCTGTCTGTCGGTCGGTCGGTCTGCCGTACGTTAATAGCTGCCTCTGTCATGTTTGTCAGATTCGGTGTTAACGAATTTATAGAATTAAGGTGTAAAGGCCAAATTCCTGAAATATGCTTTTATCGTGCCTATCATCTTGCGAGGCGGTATATGTGTAATGTAGAGCTTGTTGTACACTTTATGTAAGTCTGAATTTCGTGGGCTTTATTTAAATAGTCATTTTTATAAAGTTGCCGCCCTTTGACCGTAAGAGTCCTTTTAAAAACAAATTGCACTTACGGTGGCAAAAAATTTCTTAGTGTGAGTGTTTGTACCACTTCCATCCCTCTTACGGGATGCATAGTTAATGTGTTTAAGTGAGTTGTTAAAATTTTTAGCTTAAAGTAATCTGGTGTGTTGCAGATTTGCACCAGTGTAGTCTTTCAGAGGTTATTGTGTGCGGTCGTGACTACGGCCGTGTTGAAAGGGAGCGGAAAGCTTCTCAGCCCGAAGGCTCATACTGTCAATATTGTTCTGTCTGCCTCTAAATAAAATTGTAACTTGATATTTCGAGGGTGCTTTTCTGCTTATAAATTTTAAATCGGTTTTTGAAAAGGCTTTTATGAATAAAATTTCCATTTGTTAAAGGTAATTTCATTTTCATCAGTTACTCCCTGGCAACTACTTCCACGCTCACCTAGTGTGATTAAATGTGTTAATCTTCTTGATGAATCGCTAGTAAATAAAGTAAATTTTTTAAGAAAAGATTTTGAAAGTAAATTCACGGTTCAATCCTATTGGAGAACACCCCCCGGAATGCTGTTCACGAACGGAAGCACAACAGATGGAATCACCCGACTGACGTACAGATCTGCAGTCAGGGTGCGTGGGATAACCACGGGAGTGCTCCTGCTGCCATACGAAATCGCACTCCGGAGCATAAGTCCAGGCTTAAGTCCAGTACGTCTAGCAGGCGCTCAGCTGACCTCCTTCGAGCCAATACGCGGCCATCACTGGCACCGAGACAGAACCAGCTTCCATCAGAAAGCAAAACAGACCTCCGCCCTACCCTCCAAAGAGCTCTCGCTTGACATCAGGGAAGTTGCAAACGGCGTTGGTTTTGGGTCGGTAGAATGCACGCTACAGGACGTTGCGTTCGGAGCTGTCCTGCAAGTAACAGATTTGTAAAAGTTCGCTGTGTTGTCAACTGCTGCTCAGATTGCAGTTCGATGAGCCACATACATGCGCCGAGCACGATGGTCTTGATTCTCGGTAGTGCCACGTGACCGTCCGGAGCCCGGCCCTTTTGCAACTGTACCGCTCCCACCAATCAGGTTAGTGGCTACATTCCTGCCAAGTCTTTCAGCAATATCGCAGAAAGAATGTCCAGCTTCTCATAGCCTTTTTCCACGACCTCGATCAAACTCGATGGGGTGTTGATAGTGGGGCCTTTGTCGCCTTAAAGGCATTCTTGAGTAACATCAACTCACCACGTCCTGTCTTAAAGGTAACTAATCCTCATGACCTTTACTGCGAGTATTTAAAGTAAACCTGGTTTGCTACTGACGCCACTCTTAAGGGACTGGTGTTTAATTTGAACAGTACCATCTTTCAGATGTAGAAACACGCCTACCAACTTCTTCTTGGTGTTGCGATTTTTTTTCCGTCAGTGGATATATTTTTCACAATGTGACAAAAGGAGAAAGAATAAAAATGCAGTAAATGAAGCGGAAAAAGTGACAAACATCTAAAAGTGAGATTGGCAGAAAGTGCGAAAAAACTAAGCAGCTACAGCTAGAGGAGAGATGTAAATCTTAAGAGGGGAAGAGGGGAGGGTGGGAGAGAAGGAGTGAAGCAGGAAATTGGGTAAAAACGGTCAATGCATATTTTCTGCCTTGAACAGTGCTGCTCTCTGTCGAGAAGTGGTCAGTCTAGTTATAATATACTCCGTCATCGTTGTGAGTCTGTCCGTCATTATTTAATAAAACCCTTCTACACCTTGAGGTCGAAAAGTTGGAGTATTTTATATATTGATAATGTGACAACATACCCTGAAAAATTTTATTGATAGTGAAAAGTGCCACGGAAGCCTACTCTTACACATCTGTTTTGCTATATTTGGCCTAATAAAAAAATCCTTTTGGAAACGGTCTGCTACGCCCACCTGATATTGTCTGAGACGGTAGGTCATAAAATGCCAAGAAATCAGAAGAACAAACATGGGATGCTGTTGCAATGGTACTGTCCGCAATATCCCTTTAGGTAGGGAAAATGACCACTATGTAAACCTTCAAAAAAGTACAAATACTTCCTACATGTATTTTATTTTTCACTTAGAACTATTTTATATAATGCCTTTCAATATGTAGATTTAAAATGTGTATGAGGTAAGCTTCTATTAATAATCTTGGTTTAGTGGAAGTCAATTTCCCTTAGAGTGGCCACTTTAGCCCACCTTCCCCTGTGTCTGAGAATGATGCATGCCACCTACAGATATAAAAAAAACTTTAAAACAGAGAGTAACAGTTGCGTTAATATCAAGAGCTCAGATGGCAAGCCACTTGTGTACTAAGCAAAGATGGCAAAACCTTTTATGGCAATTGTTTCTGTTATAATTATCCCATCCTTTATATATTTTATTGGTTTCTCTACATAGCCGTGGATAGCAGTTCGTTATTATAAGTAAAACTTTGGTTTCGGAAAACTTCACGATTTCCTGACTGAAGAACATACTTTGAACAGATTATTTTTCTATTTGCTGTGGCTACAAAGATTTTAACGTTCGTTCAGCCGCGTTTTCACCTTCTCTTGTTGCTTCCAATATAAATCTTACCACACGTACACAAAATTATGTACTCACATCATGTAGACAGAGGAGGGTATTAAACCTTTACAGATCGAAATACCTCATATACTTACTTTGTTGGTCTAAAAGTCAATATTTACGTTTCTGTAAAATCTTCCCATTCTGATCAATTACTTTTAGTAAAAGGGAGAGAAACCTATGTTCTTCCATCATTGACTTTTATCCTTGTATTTCGGCCTACGGTTAGATGGTCGTCGAACTATTTACTTCTTTTCCTGAACATCCGTTTTCTCGATAACCTGCTTGAGATGTTTTAATTTGGCATCAATATGCTCCGGCGTACAAATTCTGTTGGCTCTGTCGACAAGACTTTTAATGAAACGGAGCTCCAGCCATCATCCACAAGCCCATCCGGTCGTGAAAGCCTTCAGTGCACGAACTTTAAGACTGTTTTATGCAAGGGGAAAACGAGTTATATGAAAATGTTACAGGAGAAATCATACTGTTTGAAGAATTTGGCAGAGCACTGAAGACCTAAAACTAATCAATGCTTTGAAGTCAATGTCAGTCCCTCATAGTTATTCAGTTCCTTGGGAGAGACAGCTCTAACAAAAATAATCTACCTAGCGTATAGGGTATACGAGACAGGCGAAATACCCATAAACTTCATCAAGAATGAAATTATTCTATTTCCAAAAAAAGGCAGGTGCTAACCGGTGTCAATATTACCGAATTATCAGTTTAATAAGATAGGAATGCAAAATACTGATAGGAATTATTTACAGATGAAAGGAAAACCTGGTAGAGGCCGATCTTGGGAAATGTTTTGGGCTCCGAAGAAGTCTAAGAACTCACAAAGCGATTCTGACCTTGGAACTTTTCTTAGACTGAAGAAAGCCTAATCTACGTGTACAGCGTTTATAATTTAGAGAAAACATTTGCTTATGTTGAACAATATACGTTCTTTGAAATTCTGAGGATAACAGGGATAATAATACAAGAAGCGAATTGTACAACTTGTACAGAAACCAGATTGCATTTATAAGAGTCGAACGACATGAAAGGACAGCACTGGATGAGAAGCGAGTGAGATCTGGTTGTAGCCCATTCACGATACTATTCAGTGTCTACGTTGAACAATTGAGGAAGAATTTGTAAAGAGAATTAGAGTTCAGGCAGAAGAATTTTTTTTTAAAAAAAAAAAAAGCCTTTCTTACTTGCTGGTGACATTGTAAATCAGTCAGAGATGGCCAAAAGAGCTTGCAGGATTAGTTGAGCAGGGCTAATGGTGTCCCGAGAAAATGGTTATAAGACGATCAACCAAAATAAAACGAAGCTACTGTAGCGTAGTCGAATAAAATAGGACGATGCTGAAGGAATTAGGAAATTAGGCACTAAAAGCGATAAATCAGTTCTGTTATTTGGACAGTAAAATAACTGAGAATGCTCGAAATAGATAGAATATAAATGCATTTCTGAACAAGAGGTATCATTTAACATCTAATTTAAACTTATGTCTTTCCTGAAGGCATTTCTCTGGAATGTAGCCTTGCATGGAAGAGAAATATGGACTATAATCAGCTCACACATGAAGAGAATAGGAGCTGGAAATCTGATGCTACAGAAAAATGCTGAAGATTAAATGGGATATGGAATAAATAATCAGGGTGCACTAAATCGAACTGGGGAACAAATGAAGAAACTTGAATAGAAGAAGAAATTAATGGATCCCTTCCCTGAGTCATCAAGATACTAGTTCGGCAGCCGAGTACAGTGTGGAGGGTAAAAATTGCAGAGAGAAATCAACGCTCGAATACAAAATTAGATTCAGATAGATGCGGGTAGTTATGCAGACAAGAAACCTGCACAGGACGGACTAGCGTGTTGAGCTGCAACATCATCTTATCAATTAATATGAATGGTTATGTGCCTAGTGTGTGTGTAAGGCCTTGCATTAACAAAGTGTTTCTTGCATTACGCTTTTGCCTGTGAGGATAAAACGGTAACAAGGAGCAGGGGGATAGCTGTAGGTGGCGGTGGAAGCTCCTTGTCAGACAACCGAAGCCTCTCATCGTGTTAATGTGTTTTGATTCACGTCTCGCTGCACAGCGACCGCCGCCCGTCGTTCCTGATAGTGGCAGCTCGGCTCAGCTCAGTTCGGCGTGTGATGCGCGACGTGGAGTTATCTGTAGGGGAGCTGTCGGCCCCCTGATAAACACGTCCCGTCCATAAATAAGTAATGAGCCGTCTGCCGCTGACAAAAAGTGACGGCAGCCCGACTTCGACAGGCTGGGCCGACAGACGTCCGTGGCTGGTTTTTCAGTGGGGGCTGCCCGCAGACAGCCACAATTGGTTTGTCCCGCGCCACAGTTTCTACAAGTCAAATATCGTGAAATGGTGAAACGATGTCTCACTGAAATGCGCTGTCGCTGCAGAGCGTTGTCATCGTTCATAACACGTTCGTAAAATACGACCGTTCTTTTACCTTCCACGGATTCTCCCGCCTAGCAGATCCCTGCACACGAGCCGTGATTCACGTGGCCTTGATCCATGTGTCCGAGAGGTCCTAGGCTCAAACCCTCACCAGACAGTCTGGTCGACGAAGTAAATATTCCAGAACTCGAATCAGGAGCTGCTGCCAACACGAGTAACTTACAAATAGCTATACTCGCTATACCAAAGCAGTTTAGATCACTTAATAAAGGAAAGTCCTCCGGTGCAGATGTATTCCAATAAGATTTCAAACTATGCTCACGTAATACGTCCGTACTTATCAACCATACAAAATTGCTCGTTCCACATTAGATCCGAACCTAAAAACTGGAACGTTTGGTCACACCAATACTTATGAAAGAAATTAGGAACCATCCGCTGAATTACAGCCCAATACCACTGATGTAGACATGCATACGATTTTGGAACATATCCGTGTTCGAAGATTATGAATTACCTACAGGCAAACGGTCTGTTTACATACAGTCAGCACGGATTCAGGGAGTACTGAAGTACAACTACCACTTTATTAGTCCGCAGCTCGTGATCTTGCGGTAGCGTTCTCGCTTCCCGCGCACAGGGTTCCGGGTTCGATTCCCGGCAGGGTCAGGGAATTTCCCTGCCTCGAGATGCCTGGGTGTTGTGTCGTCATCATCATCATCATCATCATCATCATCATCATCATCATCATCATTCATCCCCATTACGGTCGGAGGAAGGCAATGGCAAACCACCTCTCCTAGGACCCTGCCTAGTAGGGCGGTGTGGGTTTTTCGCATCGTCCCCTACGCTCCTCGGAGTATGGGACCTTATCATCACCACCACCACCACCACCACCACCTCTTTATTCGCAAAGTAATGAAAGAATAAGTACTGGCAGAAGTAAAGCTGTGAGTACCGGGCGTGAGTCGTGCTTCGGTAGCTCAGTTGGTAGAGCACTTGCCCGCGAAAGGCAAAGGTCCCGAGTTCGAGTCTCGGTCGGGCACACAGTTTTAATCTGCCAGAAAGTTTCATATCAGCGCACACTCCGCTGCAGAGTGAAAATCTCATTCTGGTAATGAAAGAATAAATCTATTACACCAATGTAGGAAAACTATCATATCTAGAAAGCAATTACAGAGAACAAACACGTGATAAATGACAAAACAGATATCAACAGAAACTCTCTGGAACACTTAATAAGACAATTGATAAGATGAAAATGATATTTGCGTAAACAAAATCATTCTAAAACAAATACCTGTTCACACACACACACACACACACACACACACACACACACACACACATATCACAAACACTCGTTCCATAGTTTGCAATAACATTCACCAGCTGGCGACAACATTAAAAGATATCATATAAATGAGTGCTCATTTGCTAGGGCTGTGCAAATGAAATTTCGTATGGCGGTAAGCAGTAGGAGAACAGCTGAAAACAGGAAAAAGAACACATGCAGAGCAGCCTGTATCAAATTTGTAAGTAGGAATTTAAACTATTATTAAGTTGCAGAAAGTCCCAGAACATTAACGTACAAAATCTAAAACGTAAAGCAAACTAATAAACTGGTGTGCAAAACGTAAGGATGAAATGAACATTCTAAAGATGCCAAGTAACATGTCTCCATGAAACTTGGCCCATACATAGAAAGAAGGCAAAGAACTGCTGCAGTATAGCACAGAAGATGTACGCAATGAGACGAACAGAAATGGACCTTTTATCGAAAGACGACAATTACATTCCATTCACTGCGTTTTATGATGGTCCCGTGGACGTTAAAAAAAAGTGGAACATGGTTCGTAGTAGGGTGTGTATTGACAACGGATGGCAATGCGTGTTCCGCAATGTGCTACCACGCTGGCCGCAAGCTTGGTAAGAAGTACCTGTGGTAGGGCGTTCCATTCCTCCAACCAGCGCCGATGACAACTGCTGTATAGTCTTTGGTACGCGTGGACGTGCTGCAGTACGTCTTCCCAACGCATCTCACACGTGTTCGGGAGAGGTTTAAGTCGGGGAAACGGCAGACCAGTCCGTTCGCTGAATATCCTCTCGTTCCAAGAGCTCTCCGGTGGCTTGTTGTCATCCATAAAAAACAAGTTAGGGCCGAATACACACTTGAAAAGACGCAAATGGGAAAGGTGTACAAAGTCACAATAACGTTGAGTGGGTAGTGTTTCGTGTTCTAAGAGTTGGAGGTCAGTACTCCTGTGCATCATTATGCTTCCTCATACACCATAATACCTGCATCATCAAACGATTATGTTCGAAAGCGTTCCTGGGTGTTCGCATCTCGCACTGTATGAGGGTTGACATACTCTCAAGGATACTTAAACTCAATAAAAACATGTCAATAATTGCCAAACAAACTTAAACCCTGGTTTGTAATATCCAGCAAATTTTATGTAACATTACGCTACGCCAACACAACCTGCAACGCACAAGTAACACACGGCACGTGGTCAGAGGAACTTCCATTCGTCAACGCCAACTACCGTGGCAATGATGCGTTTCCAGACACATGTTCGTAAGACCTTTATCCTCCATTTCCAGTTAGGAATCCGTCCCTGCAGTTTGTCGGTTTTATTAATGTTCACGCTATATATTTCCTGCCAGTGGAGACGCCTTGCAAATAACAGTAGTGAAACGCGTATGACATGAAATATCTGACATGTGGAATAATCGGGTGAACTGCCGGATTTTTGTGTCACTCTGGCACAATATTTCGGCCACGTTACTCGTTGCCTTCTTCAGGTGCTACCTGAGACTGTCTCAGGTACTACACCCGATTATTCCACATGTCAAGATCTCGCCGGGAAAGCCTGAAGAGTTACATGAAAAATCTGCTTTATCGAACACTGACGAGACGGATCCAAAGGAATAGTTATCAACATCATATTACGTGCAACAGAGGGCCACAGGAGAACTTAAGTTAGAGAATACAACTCTACTGTTTATCATAGTGCTTATGTTAACAACCAAAGGGATATTTTAGACAATTAAATTGGGGTACGGTCAAATGATTGCATATACAATTGTGTACGTAGGTACTATTAAAACAGATTTATCCGTTTCAGAGTGATTAATTTTTCGTCCGGTATGCTTGGTACACTACTGGCCTTTAAAATTGCCACACCACGAAGATGACGTGCTACAGACGCGAAATTTAACCGACAGAAGGAAGATGCTGTGATATGCAAATGATTAGCTTTTCAGAGCATTCACACAAGGCTGGCGCCGGTAGCGACACCTACAACGTGCTGACATTAGGAAAATTTCCAACCGATTTCTCATACACAAACAGCAGTTGACCGGCGTTGCCTGGTGAAACGCTGTGATGATGCCTGGTGTGAGGATGAGAAATGCGTACCATCACGTTTCCGACTTTGATAAAGGTCGGATTGTAGCCAACGCGATTGCGGTTTATCGTATCGCGACATTGCTGTTCGCGTTGGTCGAGATCCAATGACTGTTAGCAGAATATTGAATCGGTGGGTTCAGGAGGGTAATACGGAACGTCGTGCTGGATCCCAACGGCCTCGTATCACTAGCAGTCGAGATGACAGGCATCTTATCTGCATGGCTGTAACGGATCGTGCAGCCACGTCTCGATCCCCGAGTCAACAGATGGGGACGTTTGCAAGACAACAACCATCTGCACGAATAGTGCGACGACGTTTGCAGCAGCACGGACTATTTGCTTGGAGACCATGGCTACGGTTACCCTTGACGCTGCATCACAGACAGGAGCGCCTGCGATGGTGTACTCAACGACGAACCTGCGTGCACGAATGGCAAAACGTCATTTTTTCGGATGAATCCATGTTCTGTTTACAGCATCATGATGGTCCCATCCGTTTTGGTGACATCGCGGTGAATGCACATTGGTAGCGTGTATTCGTCATCGCCATACTGACGTATCACGCGGCGTTATGGTATAGTGTGCCATTGGTTACACGTCTCGGTCACCTCTTGTTCGCATTGATTGCACTTTGAACAGTGGACGTTACATTTCAGATGTGTTACGACCCGTGGTTCTACCCTTCATTCGATCCCTGCGAAACCCTACATTTCAGCAGGATACTGCACGACCGCATGTTGCAGGTCCTGTACGGGCCTTTCTGGATACAGAAAATGTTCGACTGCTGCCCTGGCCAGCACATTCTCCAGATCTCTCACCAACTGAAAACGTCTGGTCAATGGTGGCCGAACAACTGGCTCGTCACAATACGCCAGACACTACTCTGGGTGAACTGTGGTATCGTGTTGAAGCTGCATGGGCAGCTGTACCTGCACACGCCATCCAAGCTCTGTTTGACTCAATGCCCAGGCGTATCAAGGCCGTTATTACGGCCAGAGATGGTTGTTCTGAGTACTGATTTCTCACGATCTATGCACCCAAACTGCGTGAAAATGTAATCACATGTCAGTTGTAGTATAATATATTTGTCCAATGAATACTCGTTTATCATCTGCATTTCTTCTTGGTGTAGCAATTTTAATGGTCAGTAGTGTACAAGAGTTCTACTTGTCCTGAGATCGTGCCTCTTGCCTTCCTCTGTCTGCCTTGAGAAAGGGACTCGGGTTCAAATTTCGGGACGGCACCAGGTTTATGCTTGTCATACGCAATTCTGCCATTAAGCATATCGCCGGTTCGCCGTCCCCCCAGGACCGCGAGAGCAGGCGGAACGGACAGGCGGCCTGTTAAATTAGCCGTCAGCCGGACAGCCCCTTCGCATAAAAAGCGGCCGCGCCGTGACGTATGCTGCGGCGTCTCTTATTCACGTGGCGCGCTGCCGCGGCGCACTACCGCTCCTAATTGGTCGGCGACGCAGGCCGAACGTATTTATTGCGCCGGCGCGTCGCCCTACTCCGACGCCTCACTGGCGAGAGGCCGCGCTCTCATTGACGTCGCTATCTCCAGTGTTCTCAGAAGGTGGGGGAAACGGGAGAATTTAATGGCCTGTTTACGTCGAGATCATTAGATACGAAACTGTAGATCAGTTAAAGAGAAACCGTGACAGAAGTTAGTCTTGCTATAATCAAAACCAGAGAACTGTAATTTTTTTTTTTACTTTCAAAATCTTTTCTTATAGAATTTACTTCATTTACTAGCGATTCATCAAGAACATTAACACCATTTAATCACAATAGGTGAGCGTGGAAGTAGTTGCCAGGAAGTAACTGATGGAAAATGAAATTACTTTTAACATATGTGAATTTTATTCCTAAAAGCTTTTTCAAAACAGATTTAAAATTACAAGCAGAAAAGCACCCTCGAAATGTCAAGTTACAATTTTATTTAGAGACAAAAAAGAACAATATTAACAGTATGAGCCTTCGGGCTGTGAAGCTTGCCTGCTCCCTTTCAACACGACCGTAGTCATGACCGCTCACAACAACCACTGAAAGTGTACACTGGTGCAAATCTGCAACACACAGATTACTTTAAACAAAAAAAATTTTAACGACTCACACAAACACGTGAACTATACAGCCCGTAAGAGGGATGGAAATGGTACAACACTCAAATTATTTGCCACCGAAAGGGCAATTTTTTAAGGACTCTTACGGTGGAAGGGTGGCAACCTTGTAACCTAAAATGACTACTTAAATAAAACCCATAAAATGCAGGCTTACATAAAATGTACAACATGCTCTACATTACACATATACCACGTCGCAAGATGAGAGGCAAGATAAAAACGTATTTCAAGAATTCGGCCTTTAAGCAATAAATTCGTTAACACCGAATCCTACAAACATGACAGAGGCAGCTATTAACGTAGGGCAGACAGACAGACAGACAGACAGACAAACACTAACTGCCTAACAGTTGCGGACGAGACAGACGAGCAAACTGGGGACGAGAGACTGACCAAGAAACACGTAGAATTTAATAAATAAATGAAACAACACATCACGAATCACTTAACTTATAATAAACTGCGATGTCTGACGAAGACCTGGCGTTGCACCCTCAAAACGCTCTCCCGAACCGTCCGCTGCCAGCCGCTTCAACGAACGCAGGAAGGCGCGTCGATCTCCCGTCTCGCGGCGTCGCAGCTCGCCCCGGCCAGACCGGTGTCGTGGGTTGGCTCCTGTTGCTCTCGTGTCGGCCGCGAAGTCACTACCCCTCGCTATACGGCGCGGCCCACTGGCTGCCACGTGGCGACCTCACATGCGCCGACGCTCAAGACGGACAAGACATCTTGTGTTTCAGTGCGCGACCGACCAACCGACCGATCCAACCGGCCTTAACGTCGATCCGAATGACAGACATCCTGGCACTCCAGACGGCAGACCGACATTGACTAAGCGGTACATTCGGTCGGACCCACCCCTGCAGAGGAAACATGCCCTCAAGCTACCCGAGATCCCTGGCCCGGGAAGAGACCGACCTACCGATCAATCCAACCACCAATGTCCATAGCCTGAACAAACTCCAGCAGATCGGCGCCCTAACACATACTAGCACTCCGGACCACAGACAGACAATGACTGCCCCAAACTGACCCGGCTGACCAACTAACCAGACTCACTCAGACTGACCAACTGCCTCCGACTGACTAACTCTGCCGAGCTCATGGCGCCCCTTAAATGCACGTGAACAGGCAACTTTTCCTTCACTCCAGAGGGGGGCACCAAAGCTGCGATTGCCACAGCGGCGCCGCCGCCATAAACGGAGGGCGACTGCTTTACATTACGCGCAGGAGCGCTCTTCAAAACATCAGTTTTTACCACTGCTCAACCAGAATCGCGATATTCGTCTCTAGTGATTTAAGGAAGCCGAGGAAACGTCTGGCTGGATGGACCGCGCTTTGGAACAACTCCTTTCAAAATCGAATCTAATACAGAGAATTATTCTCTCTCTCTCTCTCTCTCTCTCTCTCTCTCTCTCTCTCTCTCTCTCTCTGTCTCTGTCTTTTTTTCTTTCTCTGCAGCCGAGTAAATGCTGTTTTGGAATTTCCTGGCAGATTAAAACTGTGTGCTGGACCGGAATTCCATTCTGAAACCTTAACTTTCAGGGACAATGCTCTTACCGTCTGAGCTAGCCGGCCAGGCACGCATAAAGAAGTGCAAAGAAGGTTCTAGAGATCAGAAAACCAAATGTCGACAAAATCTGTTTTTCCAAACAAGAATCTTAACTCCAAGACTTACTTTAACAGACTGTTTTGATCTGGAGAAAAATTATTTTTATTTTCACTTTAGTTCTTCCTGAAAGGAAATAATTTCAAGAAGACAATCAGTTTAAAGTTCAAAAGATGAAACGAAAGGGGTGTCTGTCTAATGTTTTCGTTTTTGGTTAGAGTTTTCCTAAACTTTTCTTTTGTGTGTGTGTGTGTGTGTGTGTGTCGGGGGGGGGGGGGGGGGGGGGAATGGAGGCAGAGTAAAGAAAAGTGTATCTCTGGTCTCTGGTGTTTTCACTTGGGGGGGGGGGGGGCGGCGGGGGCTGCAGCGTAAGCAGAGACCGTAGGGTTGGAAGAAGACAAAGTGTCCTAATCCAGTTTTAATTTGCCAGAAAACTACAAATATAGTACACCAAACAGTGTGAATATGTTTTCCAAACTTAGGTCTCACACTATGAAGAAAAAGGTACTAGACCTATTCGATTTTTGTACCACTAGACACAACAAGCACAGAAATTCCTTGATCTTGCTAATGGCGCGCACACACACGCGCCATAAATTTCTTTTCTCCCCAATTCGATTCAGTAACTCCTCGTTACTTATTCGATCTATCCATCTTACCTCCATCAATTTTCTGCAGCGCCACATTTGAAAAACATCTATTCTGTTTATATCCAAACTGTTTACCGTTCACATTTCAGTTCCATACAACGCTAAATTTATATTTGCTATTAATAAATTCCTCTTATCGTCAGTTATTTTGCTGCACAGATAGCAAAAGGCATTGACTGCCTATAGTGTCTCACGTCCTAACCTCATTCTGCCAGCACCGCCTAATTTATTTCGACTATATTACATTACCCTTCTATTATTATTACTAACAATAGTAGTAGTAGTAGTAGTAATAGTAGTAGTAGTATCAAGGGACTTCTAAAAGTAAGTTACACATAATTATGGCAGGGCAAGTAATGTTTGTTGAATGCTACACTACACTTCAAACACAGATGCTTGACACAATTTTTCAACATTGTTACCAAGTCTCGGCAAAAACAACGGTCGGAAATTTCTGCCACTAGTCCAGTTACTGAACGATAGCTATCCTCTCCTTGGTTACGGATGCACTCGAACACCGCTGTGAGAACTACCTCATCTTTCGAAGATATTCCCTCCCTCTCCCCGCGCCGCCCCAAAGATGGTCTTTCAGCTCGCCGAAAAGATGGGAACCGCACGGTCCAAGATCTTGACTGTATAGCTCACGCTTCCAAACGTCTACCATTGAAACGTTGAGGCAAAGCTCGTCCTACGCCCGCCGTGTAGGATGTTGCATTGTCGTCCGCGATAATCACTCTGTGTTCCTCTGTTGCCTGGTCGCTGTTGTCTATGATCGATGGCCTTCCTTCATGGTAAGTTTCATCCTTGTCTGTGTGGCCTCGGTCAAATTGTTGAAACCATTTCACTACGGCTGTGGAAGACACTGCATCTGGCCCGTATATTCTTATTACCAAAATTTCGCGGTGAAACAGTGCAATTTAGACGTTTTGCCCACAACAATCCTACTCTACCGAGTGCTTCATCTTTGGAGTATGTGTCTGTTCTCTGTATCGCAGCGAAACTGTCTGCAGGAAACGTGGAACATGTACTCTCTTCTGAGAATTCGCCGTTCTTGTCACGCAATGGTCTTAGATTGGGGTTACGTGTGTAACATTGTCGAGTCCCTACGTAGAAGTACCGCTAGAATTAGTGTTATTAATTATTAATTCTGTTACTAACATTGTCGTTAGATATACTCATATCGCGTTTCAAATAATTTTTAAGTCTGGAGTTGCTATTATATTCGTATTTGTGATACTAAAATAAAACAGGAGATAGTCTTGAAATTATTCATTGCGAAGTGTAAACAACCTTTCTATTTATAAAATATGTAAGCAAAAACTTCAACAGACAAGATAGCTAACAGCAAATTTATTTTTGATGATCGGTTTCTGCAGTATAAGTTGTCATCATAGGTTCTTACGCAAATATACCCCAATGAAACTCCATCATATGTACAATACAACGTGTCACATCATAATAAGTCATTCCAGGAACATGAAGAACGTGATACATCGGTTTGCAAAGTACCACGTTCTTCATGTTCCTGGAATGGCTCATTACGATGTGTCATGATACATTGTGCAGAAGATGGAGATTCATTGAGGTGCATTTGCATTAGATCCGAAGATGGAAACCCAGATTGTCGGAAAAGGTCATGGAAAAATAATATTACAATTAGATATCTTGGCTATTGAATCTTATACTTACATACTTCATATTATTCAAGATCGCCCCATACTTCAGCAATATCAAGCGTATACTTCATATTTGCAAAAGGTATCTATAATTCACAGGACTGAGACATTACTGAGACGTAATTGTATGACAATAGCAAACAGCTGTTATCCCGGAGTAATATATATAATTGCCCTAGAATTTTAAACGTTAATAAACAGACAAAATGTCTACGGGCGTCAAAGCCCACCCCAAACAATAATTAATTTTAAAACCCTCTCTACATAATTCGTAAGAATCATGCAACAATAAATGGTTTACTGAGAAAAACTCACACAGAAGCAGGACACCTATAAAGACATGACAGCAGAAACAACTCACAACTTCTCTTTTAAGTAAAATATTAAAAACCCAGTACAATAAAAGCCATATTTCAGGTATTACAAAATTTCAGTGACAAGTAATGGCACATCAAAGATGCGCGGAAACTACTACTCAGATCGAGCCTGAATGAAAACTGAAAGGAACGGTGAAGAAGGAAAGATGGACGCCTCGGCGTCACCAGGAAAAAATAATTAAATACTTAAATTCGCCGAAGGGGTGGAGTCTACAGATTAACACAGCGACCGCGCTATCGGTTACAATTCGCTGGCTGCCGCCAGGGCGTCGTCTCCCAGGTAAACTACCAGCTACAACGGACGACGCGCGCCGCTGATTATACCACTGAAACAACAACGTGAAACCACACAGCAACTGGGCAGTATCCAGAGTAACACAATCCTTAAAACATTAGAAAAATTTCCAAACAGGAATGCAATTACCCTTTGCAGCGAAATTAAATGTTTTGCAATCACTGTCTACAACAACAGTTCATACAGCCTTTGCACAGAAGCCACGATACATAAACATTAACATGAGAACACTGTAGAATGTGTAGAAACCAGAACATATACTCTGTTTTATAATGCTAAATAATAATTACATACAAGAAGAAAAACACTGTCATAAATTTAATTTCACAAAAAATGCCACTACAGGTGAATTACACTTAATAGCGAAAGGCAGAAAGAAGTGTCAGAATCAGTTCACAGCCCCCTACTTAGTATACACTCCCTGGTAGTATCTCAAGTGCGTCCAAAACAGGCAAACTACTGTTCAATGAAATGTGCACCAGTGGTCAACACGAAACACTGGGAGACCCGTTAACTGCGAACAGCACGAAATTCAAAAATATGGGTCATCTGGCTCTGAGCACTATGGGACTTAACTTCTGAGGTCATCAGTCCCCTAGATCTTAGAACTACTTAAACCTAACTAACCTAAGGACATCACACACATCCATGCCCGAGGCAGGATTCGAACCTGCGACCGTAGGGGTCACGCGGTTCCAGACTGTAGCGCCTAGAACCGCTCGGCCACCACGAAATTCAATAAACACGTATACAGCAGAACTTAAATAACGTGAATAATTCCCACAGTTTGATTTTGTAGCTTATCCGGTTGCAGGCTGATAGATTCCAAAGCCAGTTTCACAGGTTCACATCGTTTAGGAGCACAGACGAGACCATCGCCTCTGACTAGAGGCAGTACACACTCCCGACCGCACGCACGTCTCTGTCCACAGCCACTCTGCCCCCGTGACAGAAAGAGGCAGAGATGCGCAACCAGACTGCAGACCGGAGCGCCAATCAACAGACCAAAACCAGCCCTCTAGCCACAGCGTCGTGCGATTAAATAGTCGAAAAGCGACCAAAGAGGAAAACCGCGGCCACACAATACAGAGTGTCGATCGCAGATATCTTAAATGAATACAGAGAAGCGACTGCCGCCAGTGGCGCCTCGTATCAACTGCATCATAGTCACGAAGTAGAGTGTGTTCGTGGGGCTTAAACACTTGTTTTAAAGAGCAATACATAGAAGAAACCCAAAAGAGGGAATTATAGGTAATAAGCACTATTTTAGGTAGAAGAACAAGCAACACACAGTCTAAGAGCAAATAAAGAAACTAATAATTATACTAACATTTATTCGAATATGAAAAATTGCGGGCTCAAATTTGGGGCATTTTAAAAGACTGGCACCAACCAGATAAATTAGACATGTTGTGCATTTATGCGAGAGTTGAAGCAATGCTGAAATAATATTGATTCTTGTAGTAGAGGCCGGCATCTGTGACCGAGCGGTTCTAGGCGCTTCAGTCCAGAACCGTGCTGCTGCCACGGTCGCAGGTTCGAATCCTGTCTCGGGCATGGATGTGTGTGATGTCCTTAGGTTAGTTATGTTTAAGTAGTTCTAAGGTTAGGGGACTGATGGCCTCAGATGTTAAGTTCCATAGTGGTTAGAGCCATTTGAACGATTTTGTAGTAGAGTAGTGGAGCATAACGTAAGAAGAAGGGATATAACAGTTGGAATCTACTGAAGTTCACCGAAGTTTTGAACAAGATGAGGAAGGTTACAATTGTGTAACAGCGTTACCAAGTCGAGCCACCTGGCGTAAAATTGGAGCAGATGGAGCTGAAAGTCGTATGGCGTAAGAAGGAGCGGGACACCTTATCTTGAAGACGTACGCAGAGGGAGGCTGCGTTCTCACACGGAAGTAGGCAGTAAGCATTCACGGTGGCTGGCAGGAGCGGTCTATTGTCCCCCACGGAACAGTGGGCAGCCGACACATCCCAGTACGGATACGGCGTCTCGGGTCGTGAGAGAGCGTCCCAGTGTGAGGCCGGCCCGCTCCTTTATTTTCGCGAACCAATAGGCGGCGGTCCTGTCCGGCGCGGCGCGGCGCGCCAGTAATACAAGACACTTGTCAGGGCGGCCGCGGAAACCCTAGACGCGCAGAGATGGGGCGACAAGGCGCGGCTTCGCCGAAAACGCGCCGTGGCTCGAATTTCCTGCGGCCGAAGCGACGCCACAGGAACGCCACGACGCCGCCCTGTTCACTCCGCGAACCCTGCACAGGAGGCACCACTGACTCGTACCAACGCGGTCCTCCACTCTGTGTTTGGCATCGTTGGTCCGTTTCCAAATTCACTGACGGGAATCGAAAACGCTGTACCGTGAAACACCAGCGCGACATTCAAAATGGTTCAAATGGCTCTAAGCACTATGGGACTTAACATCTGTGGTCATCAATCCCCTAGACTTAGAACTACTTAAACCTAACTAACCTAAGGACATCACACACATCCATGCCCGAGGCAGGATTCGAACCTGCGACCGTAGCAGCAGCGCGGTTCCGGACTGAAGCGTCTAGAGCCGCTCGGCCTCAGCGGCCGGCTCACATTGGACAGATGCTACATGGGTTCCCAATAAGGTAACGGACAGACCACTCGAGGACCAAGGCGTTTGTGGTATGGACTGCAGTGAGCATGTTTTGCGTTAATATTATTGCTGTAGTATATCGAGAGGTTGTAACAATGGAAAATTGTACTGAAATTCAGGAGGATCTGCAACGAATTGACGCATGGTGCAGGGAATGGCAACTAATCTCAATGTAGACAAGTGTAATGTGCTGCGAATACATAGCAAGAAAGATCCTTTATCATTTAGCTACAATATAGCAGGTCAGCAACTGGAAGCAGTTAATTTCATAAATTATCTGGGAGTAGGCATTAGGAGTGATTTAAAATGGAATGACCATATAAAATTAATCGTCGGTAAAGCCAGACTGAGATTCATTGGAAGAATCCTAAGGAAGTGCAGTCCGAAAACAAAGGATGTTGGTTACAGAACACTTGTTCGCCCACTGCTTGAATACTGCTCACCGGTGTGGGATCCGTACCAGATAGGCTTGATAGAAGAGATAGAGAAGATCCAACGGAGAGCAGCGCGCTTCGTTACAGAATCATTTAGTAATCGCGAAAGCGTTACGGAGATGATAAACTCTAGTGGAAGATTCTGGAGGAGAGACGCTCAATAGCTCGGTACGGGCTTTTGTTGAAGTTTCGAGAACATACCTTCACCTAGGAGTCAAGCAGTATATTTTTCCCTCGTACGTATATCTCGCGAACAGACCATGAGGATAAAATCAGGGAGATTAGAGCCGAGACAGAGGCATACCGACATTCTTTCTTTCCACGAACAATGCGAGACTGGAATAGAAGGGGGAACCGGTGTACTCAAGGTACCCTCCGCCACACACCGTCAGATGGCTTGTGGAGTATGGATGTAGATGTAGATGTAGATCCTGCTGGAATGAGCCACTTGGTCATGACAACAGGTTTACCATTCTTGTGACATGCTGGCGAACCATCAGTCCTATCCACGCCATGATTCCAGGAGTCCGCGACATGTGAATCGTTTCTCCTTGTGGCCTTCCACCAGGTGGTCTACAGAAATATTGGTGTCGATCTGACCATTGCACGCATAAGCGAGACTCCACCTACCCAATTGACTCTGGTTCTATACCATGTCATCTGTGGTAACATGTCAGCTGTAAGTGACACATGGCAATTCGAGAGCTCAATCAGCTTCCTGACAGTTCGTGGTGACACTCCGCTTGTAACCTCTGCCTGGATTTGAGCTGTCATTCGACAATTTGCCAAAACCAGTCAAAGCATCTGCCATCTTCTTCTTGTCTAGTTCTTGTGGAGGCACTCGCGCCTACAGTCGAAACGGCGTAAGAAGATCGCTGACAGCTCGTAGCGCATTTGCCAGTTTTGAACTGCGAAGCGCTAACGATTGCAGGCGAAAACGGTAGCCGTCTATATAGCTGTGACAACACCGAGGCGCAGCCATAGAGATGTTTACAAATTCGCGTTACGTTACTGGCTGAGCTGCAGCTATCGGGGACCAACTTACGCCGACTCAACTACTATTTTCTTGTCACGCTGTTCTTCTGACTCCATCTTGTAACCAGTCATTCCGCAGTCAATGCGCGACAACCAGCAGTGTGAGCTGTCGGTGTGATGATGATAAATCCCTCATGCCAATTATTCCACCTTTCTTAAAATTTTACACACCCTTCAGTTCTGTTGTTCAAAGACAGTACTTTGAAACATTCATTGTTCCACCAGATACTTTCTACAGCTTTATTTACTCCTTTAAAGTACCAGCACCATATCTAACAGTTGGCGGAGAAGTAAGTCAACTGCTTTAATGTATATTCCAAAGTTGCAGCGAACTTTAAGGTTGAATCCACGGCATACAGCCCGGAAAGAACTATGGGTTTAAACTATATGATACTACCTTAGCGTCCGATACTTCACTCGCGTATACTGTATGGTAGGTTGATCCTTACAGAGAGCTCGACGCAGCAGATTCGCGGGCCCGTCTCAACCAATAACGTAACGCAGTTTTGTAAAGATCGGTTCCCTCGCTCACTATTCGCGAATGGAACGGTAGAGAAATTATGAAAGTGGTTCGAATAACCCTTGCCAGGCACTTAAGAGTGAACTGCAGAGTAGTCATGTAGATGTACATGACTACACAGTAAATGTCAGTAATACGTGACTACAACGTACCGTAAAATAGATTCCAAACCAGAGTCACATCTAATTGCGTAGGTTTCCGCGGCCAGAGTCAGCCGACATCAAAGTTTTATGGGTGTGGTACCGCGTCATGATGTATAAAACTACTGCTTCTGGAGAAAAACCAACGTTTCGGCCACGGTTTCAGCAGCCTTCTTCTGGGCTCTTATGACGCGGTATCGCACCCAGGAAACTTTTATGTCGACAGAGTCACATCATCACAATATGATCCAGTGCAAAGGCGACCCGAAAAGGATCGTACGAGAGAGCCCATTCACCACTGTACAAAAGCAGCACTGCTTGTCGAATGAAGCTGTTTCTCCGTTGTGGACACAAACGCACAAACACTCACCAGTACGCCGTAGTACTTAACCTGAAAGGTACGGCTCCAGCCTGGAAATTACTCGATGTACGTGTAGACGATGGGCCCAAACCCGACACTAATTACGGTGGAATAAATCACTCATTTAAAAGCTGTTTGCCGGCCGCGGTGGTCTAGCGGTTCTAGGCGCGCAGTCCGGAACCGCGCGACTGCTACGGTCGCATGTTCGAATCCTGCCTCGGGCATGGATGTGTGTGATGTACTTAGGTTAGTTAGGTTTAAGTAGTTCTGAGTTCTAGGGGACTGATGACCTCAGATGTTAAGTCCCATAGTGCTCAGAGCCATTTGAACCATTTTTTGAAAAGCTGTTTCTTCAGCAATGTCTACGAAGCCTGCAGCGGTGTTCTAAAGGCATCGTGGACACAGTAAAGTTCGATCAAAAGTATTTCCGAAACGCCCTCTACAGTTACTGTACGGTGACACGGAAAAGTTTCTGCGGCGCATTCTACAGCGTCAGCGTGAATGTGCGGAGACCAATGGCGCCACGGATATGAAAGGAACTACGCCATGCGTCACGCTTGCCTCAGAAGGTGAACGTGGGAGGGGGGTCAAGCTGAGCGGCGCTGGCACACAGGTAGCCATCAGCGGTGTCGTGTCGCTGTGGCCGGGCCAGGGCGGCTACGGTGGGATTAGACGGGCGCGAGCGCACTGCTTTATCGGTTGCGTGGCGCGGCCTGCTGAGCTATTTCTGCTGTAATCCGTGGAGCACGCCGGGAGAAAGCGCGTTATCGAGGGGCGGTCGGTCGCCGCGGCTTTCCATTAGTAAGGCCGAAGCCGGGCTGATAGGCGGCTGCGCCGTTGTGCCCTCACCTCTCCGCAGCCACTGCACGCCCCAGTGCTACCTGGTCGGCACGCCGGTGCCCGGGCATAACTGTACAGCAACACGTCCCACAGAGAACGTGTCCCATACATCGGGTACTGGGAGTAGTTACGAGAGCTGTTCGGAAAGCTACATCCGATCGGGCGCGAAATGGAAAATCCAGTGCACTGATGTTTTCGGCAGTTCTCTAGAATGCCCGTCGATCGCGTCACATCACTGTTTTCAGTTCTGAGAGTGCAGTGAGCACGTAAAGATGCCAAGAAAGTAATGTCTCCCAGTAAGTATGGGTGCCAGCCGGAAGATTTCACCTGCTTCCATGCAACCCACATACCGTAACCTTCATGCATTTCCTTCTTCTTGACAGTTCTCGGTAACACACTGCAGCGGCAACGAAGACGCTTCTGCAGCGTTTTGGTGGAGAGTCTTTAACAGCCCACCATACAGCCCGGACGTGGCTCTCTCTAATATTCATCTCCACTCAGGCAAAGACAACATTTTGGCCACACAACGAGCTGCAGACCAGCATAGAGAACTGGATCAAAACACAGGCCTTCGCATTCTACGACAAGGGTACTGAAAAGCTGAAACAACGGTACGACAGATGTCTAAGCCGGAGCGGACACTATATAGAGAACTAGGTGGAAGGTGTAGCTAACTGTTGCAAGTAAAACATTTTTTTATTTTGACTGACTTCCATGTGGCAACCGATCGGTCTTTCCTTTCCGAATACCCCTCGTATAAAGTGCTTCCCATGCGAAGATGGGGTGGGTAGCACTAACAAGGAAACATTACCAACTTGACCTCATATTTTAAGGAGAAAAATGCGCACTTCCAAGATATAAGCTCCATCAGTCAATCGATCCTGCGCGAAAATTTGCGCCGTAATGCTGACAGTACGCAGTTACGACCTGAAATTTCAGCTTTTAAACTCCCGCGCAAACCTGTTATTCGTCAGTTGTTCCGCGCCACTGAGCAGCCATTGCCCGAAAGCGAACTACTCTACAGCATTTCTATTCGCGGGATGTTGAAGGCGAGGGATGATCAGAAGGAAGGTGGACCCATCCGTCCGATGTGTTCGGTAATCCTGTTCGAGAGCACTTGTTATTCTACGCGAAAAATAGTGACATGAGTAGGTAATATGTGAAGGTATCTAACGAAAAATGTTTAATGGTGGGAAATTGCGGAAAATATCTAATAAAATGAAAATTATTTAGAAACTTCCTGGCAGATTAAAACTGGGTGCCGGACCGAGACTCAAACTCGGGACCTTTGAATTTCGCGGGCAAGTGCTGTACCATCTGAGCTACCCAAGCACCACTCACGCCCAGTTCTCACAGCTTTACTTCCGCCAGTACCTCGTCTCCTACGTTCCAACGTTCACGGGCCGTGAGTCGTGCTTGGGTAGCTCAGATGGTACAGCACTTGCCCGCCAAAGCAAAGGTCCCCAGTTCGAGTCTCGGTCCGGCACACAGTTTTAATCTGCCAGGAAGTTCCATATCAGCTCACTCTCCGCTGCAGAGTGAAAATCTCATTCTGGAAAATTATTTAATTTAGAAATTTCCAATGAAGGGAACTTTCAGCATTCACAGTATTAAATGAGAGTAACTTTGTGGCGGGAATACCCACTCACTGTGACTATTCATTACATTTCAAGAATATGTTTTCTTCTTATTTATTTCAGCCGCTCAGTTCTGTCCTGTAGCTGCCAGTGACAATGCTGTTGCAACATAATAAGCTGAAAGAGGAAAGCGCTGTGCTGCGTGCTATAATTTTCTGCTTGCAAGCGAGACGAGATCGTCTCCAATTCTCATTCTTTTATTTGCTAGCAGTGCTCTTAGTACTTATTGCATTCAAAATGTCTTAGAGTGCATGTCTGCAACAACTGTATTGTGTCTTGATTATAGATTTAATACAGTCTCTTGATTATAGATTTAATACTGTCACAAGAGAGCCTTTTTTGCCACTTTTCGGCCTTTTGATATACCCCTCGTCGCCCAAATGCGGAGAGAAAGCACTATAGTCATCTCCTTCGCGTAAAGAAATAGAAACCGAGCGAGTGGCGCAGTAGCTAGCACACTGGACTCGCATTCGGGAGGACGACGCTTCAATCCCGCGTCCGGCCATCCTGATGTAGGTTTTCCGTGATTTCCCTAAATCGCTCCAGGCATATGGCGGGATGGTTTCTTTGAAAGAGCACGGCCGACTTCCTTCCCCATCCTTACGTAATCCGATGAGACCGATGATCTCGCTGTTTGGTCTCTTTCCCCCAAACAGCCCAAAGAAATAGAAGAAGAGTTACATGCTCTGCTGAATGAAATGGACAGTCTAATGAGTACATAATACGGATTGAGAATAAAGAAGGCAAAGTAATGACAAGCAGTAGAGGTCAGAATAACGAGAAGCTTAACATCGAAATTGGTGATGATGAGGTGGACGAAGTTAAGGAATTCCGATACGTTGGAAGCAAAATAACGAATGACGATCGAAGCAAGGAGGACATAAATGGCAGACTAGCACAGCCAAAGAGAGCATTCCTGGCCAAGAGAGATGTACTGCATCACTCATAGGGCCTGAGGAAGAAAATTCTGAGAATGTACATCTGGAGTGAATTATGGGTAGCGGGAGAAAAGAAACCGAAGAGAATCGAACGTGGTGCTACAGAAGAATACTGAAAATTAGAGGGACTGATAAGGTAATTAATGAGGATCTTCTCCGTAGAATCGGCGACGAAAGGCACATATGAAAAACACTGACAAGAAAAAGGGAAAGGATAAATGGACATGTATTAAGGCATCAGGGAAATACCTCACTGGTAATAGAATCAACTGTAGAGGGTAAAAACTGTAGGTGAGGACAGAGATTGCAGTACGTTCAATAAATAATTGAGGAGGTAGGGGGCAAGTACTTCTTCGAGACGAAGAAATTAGGGGAGAGGAATTCGTGGCGGGCAGTATCAAACCAGTCAGAAGACTGATGACTCAACAGGAAATAGCACGTGAGCCCTACCTGCCGCCCGGAGCGAGAAAGATATTCGGTGCGGCGTCAGAGCAGGTTGAAGGAGTAGGCCATTCGAACGGTCGTCTGCGATTGAATTGAGGTGCGCGAGAGGAACGAGTTGTCACCACACGGGATCAAAGAATTTATGTTGATGGGAGAGGTAAAAGGGAGGAAGCGCATCTGGGGCAGATTGCGAGGATCGCCGCATGTGGAGCGCTCGACGGCAGCGCGTGCGGGCCCTGGGGTGGGGACGGCATCCCCACCCCCCTCCCCCAGACCCCTGCTGTAACCGAATCCGGCCTAAGCCCCGGAATCAGGAGATACGGCGCTCGGCCGGCCTGCACGCGCCGCCAGGTTGCCGCTCCCGCCTCTACGTGCACACACGACGCAACGTCGTCTGCGGCCTCTTAGTTCCGTGGTCTGCTACAAGCCAACAACTACAGCATTCTGGTGTGGCTATTGCACACTCTAACCTTATATACCAGTTTGTAGTTGCAACACTTCTTTATTGATTACACATACACATGAATTCATCAGCAGTATTTACAATATTAACCATCACACTTGTGACAACGACCCCTTTACGTGCTGGTGACAACAACCAAAATAGTAGATGAAATAGATAACCAAATGTTTACAATGTCGGCTATCGCCTTTCTCACTCAGTTTTACACTTACTGAAAAGGTAAAATTAATTTGTTGCTATCTCACCTGAAGGGTACTATTAATTGTTCTGTTTACACTTACAAGGGAACCTCCCCATCGCACCCCCCTCAGATTTAGTTATAAGTTGGCACAGTGGGTAGGCATTGACAAACTGAACACAGATCACTTGAGAAAACAGGAAGAAGTTGTGTGGAACTGTGAAAAAATAAGCAAAATATACAAACTGAGTAGTCCATCGGCCATATAGGTAACACCATAGACAAAATAAGGTGAGGAGCGCCGTGGTCCCGTGGTAGCGTGAGCAGCTGCAGAATGAGAGGTCATTGGTTCAAGTCTTCCCTCGAGTGAAAATTTTACTTTCTTTATTTTTGCATATTATTATCTGTCCGTTCGTTCATTGACGTCTCTGTTCACTGTAATAAGTTTAGTGTCTGTTTTTTGCGACCGCATCGCAAAACCGTGCGATTAGTAGACGAAAGGACGTGCCTCTCCAATGGGATCCGAAAACATTTGATCGCAAGGTCATAGGTCAACCGATTCCTCCACAGGAAAACACATCTGATATATTCTATACGACACTGGTGACGGCATGTGCGTCACATGACAGGAATATGTTGTCGACCCACCTAACTTGTACACTTGGCGAATGGGTAAAAAGATTCTTCTACCTTGCCCGATTTAGGTTTTCTTGTGGATGTGATAATCACCCCCAAAAAAGTGATGAATACATAAGAGTTTGTCACATAAACTGAAAATAAAAAATTAAATTGACTCGATGGAAGATTTGAACCAAGGACCTTTCGTTCCGCAGCTGCTCACGTTACCACGAGACCATTTTTTTTTTGCTCTACCAACTTGTTTTTTTATTTTTATTTTTTATTTTTTTGTTTTTTATTTTTTTTACTTTTCATCCTATATAAAAAAAGAAAAAAAGAAAAAAAATCTGGTCCACTTCAGGCGTTGGCTCCTGACTAAACCTACCCCAGAGAGCTGCCTGCCTATATACCAGGGGAAATATGGGAAATCAAGGTTAGGGCTATCCTTACAAACAAAACAAAATCTTCCTTTTTCTGAATTTTATTTTAATTTTTTTTTGTTTTATATTTATTTATTTTATTTTATTTCTTTCTTTCTTTCTTTCTTTTGTGTGTGTGTGTGTGTGTGTGTGTGTGTGTGTGTGTGTGTGTAATTGATCAGAGGCCTTCTGCGCCCCGCTGGCAATATGTTGAGTCACGTCTTCTCGAAATTGATGTGTTCCGTTCAATTGTTCAGAAATGTTCATTGGTTCAAACAGGAAACCTTCTCCTCTCTTGGCTTAACACATTCCAGCTGCGAGGCGGCTCGTGGAAAGCACTCCCAAGGAAGTTCGAGAAAAATTGTCTGTATTTTGGGTGACGGACAACGACATAATGACGGTCATTGAGGTATGTCCAAAAATCGAGTACAGAGTCTACAGTTTGTCCAAATAAGTAGTGAATGGCATGTCCGCAGATCCAATTCACAGCATTGGTCTTTGTCCGAGGAAAATAGTCACGTTCCGGAAATAGTAATGAAAGGGGAGTAATCCGATCCGGAATGTCCCGCGTTAGAAAAGCCACAATACGTCGAACCAAGTGCCAAACCTCCGCCGCCGGTCCGCAAACAAACCGATGTTCATCATTGTCTGGCACTCCACACGTGGAGCATAGAGGTGATTGGGCGAGGTGGATACGATGAAGGCGAAATTGGTTGATTTGCTTACCATTGACAGTTATGTACCAGACAGATTGAACATTCGTGTCAAGGTAACAGGCGAACACCGCGCGCCATACATGACGCCAGTCAACCTGTGGGAACTTTAGTTCAATCGGGTTAGGTGGACGACCTAATTGGAGGACATTGTATACTGCCTTTGTCTTGAGTAAAAGCTGTCTTGGTAAGGTGAAGCGTAGATAACTGAGTTCCAGAAAGAAGTACCGTATATAATGGAACTGGGCCGGAACATCCGAGATTATCACTGGGGCTGACAGTGAGACCGGCGAGTATGCCGACAGGAGGAGACCAGTGAGGCTCGTTGGGCAACGTGTCCATACCGTCATCTGGGAGCTGACAAGTAGGGCGCGAGCTCTATCCGGCACGTGAAACAGACCTATCCCACCTCGTTCACGGGGAAGAGTAAGGGTCGCATAGTTAACTTTGAACAATATCCCAGAGCTTACGAAAGATGCCATCGCTGCCAACATGCGCCGTGCCACAGTAAGCGGGAAAGGTAGAACTTGCGCTACATGGGGAACTCGGGATGCGATATATGTATTGACATATCGAGCTCGTTGGAGAATATCTAGGGATCGAAGGCGATGGTCCATAAGACCTGCTCTGATCATTAAAAGGAGGCGTCGGCAGTTGATGGTGGCTGAACGCCGGAGATCAGATGAAAAATCTATTCCCAAACAACGAATGGTATCAACGGTGGTGAGAGGTGTAAGGCACTCCACGGGAAGTCCCGTGCCAATGAACATAACTTGTGACTTGCGTACGTTTAAAGAGCTACCCGACGCCTCGCCATGAGTCGCTACCCACGTCAAAACAGCTCGAACTTCGTCGGCATTACGTAAACAGATGACGACATCGTCAGCATAGGCCGTGCAACAGAATCGGAAGCGATCTATGGACAATCCTACCAAACGTTGTCTTAGTCCACATAGCAAGGATTCCAAGGAAAAGGCGTACAAAATTGCTGATAGAGGGCAACCTTGACGTACGGATCGACCTATTATTATCGGTGTAGTGAGTCTGCCATTGTACATAATCCTGGATGAGGCACCCCGCAGAAGGCGCATCACTACCGTGATAACGGCGACCGGGAAACCCATATGGTGGAGAACGGCCGTAAGGAACGAATGGTCAACCCTATCAAAAGCTTGACTGAAGTCCAAAGACGCAAGTGCCCCAGAGAGGCGTTGTGCCTGGGTAACGGCGATCATATCCCTGTAGCGGCATAAAGCCGTGCGAATATTGTTGTCGCCTCCCAAAGATGCTTGGTCTGGCGACACAACATATCGGGCAACGTTTTTAAGTCGTGCTGCCAAAAGGCGAGTGAAGATTTTCATATCACTGTTAAGGAGGGTGAGGGGCCGATAATCACTGATATTGTTGCCACCGTGCGGTTTATGTACAGGAATAATAATTCCTTCCATGAAAGCGTCCGGCACAGGTACTTCCGGAGACATCAGTTCCCGACAGATGGAGGTGAAGGTGGACTCTAACAAATCACGGAAGGTGCGATAAAATTCAAGGGGAAGACCGTCGGGGCCCGGGGAGCGATTGATGGTTCCTGCCCGGATCGCATCGCGGACTTCCTCATCAGTCACCTCCGACATCAATTCAATCGCCGCATCTCCTGGGATACCACCGAAATTGAGCTGTGAGACTTCCTCGATCAACTCTGGGGAATGTGGAACTGCGGCGCAGAGCTGCCGGTAGTGGGCGTGAAGCACATTCCCTATGGCAGATTGGGTTACGTAGCGACGCCCTTCTTGATCCGTTAGGACGTGAATCAATTTTCGGCGTCGATTTTGTCGTTCTTGGATGATATGGTACATCGACGGATGTTCATGAGGCATGCGATCAGCAGTACGAGATCGTACTATCGCCCCTTCCAAATGCCGTCGCATGAGATTGGAGATTTGGGCCTTAGTTTGGTTCATCCTTGTATGGCGCTCAGGGGAGGCTGGCATCGTGGAGCATTCTCGTAGGATCCTGTAGTAAAAGTCCATAGTGCTCTTCCTCCAGGCGACAACATCTTTGCCATACCGGATTAAAGTTTTTCGAAGAGCAGGTTTTGCACACTGGATCCACCAGGATATGGTAGACGGATACGTAGGTCGGCGTCTATTACATGTGATCCAAGTGTCTTCTATTAGAAGTTGACAGTCAGGTGAATTAAGAAGTGCCGTGTTCAGTTTCCATAAACCACGTCCGTGCCATACTGCCTGTCTTGTGAGAACAACATCACAGAAGTAAGCCTCATGGTCTGATAAAGGCTCAGGCCAGATTTCAGCCTGTCGAGTGTGTTGAATTAGGGATCGCGAGATGTAGATGCGATCCAGTCGGCTAGATGAGTGCGCAGTGTGGTACGTAAAGCCCAAAAGATCACCGTGAACATGTCTCCACGTGTCGACAAACTGTAGCGGCGTGACGACTGTTTCCAGAGCTGCGCATGGTGAGTGACGCGGCAATTGATCCTGAGGGGGCTGGGTGCAGTTGAAGTCTCCACCCATGATCCAGTCATCGTGTGGTCCCATAAAAAGGGGTGTGACTTCATTCGCGAAGAAGGCATTGCGTTCACGACGGTAGCTGGAGCCCGACGGCGCATAAATATTGATGATGCGTACACCAAAGAGAGTAAGGGCCATACCTCTGCCGCTGGGGAGCTATAGGACATCTTCGGCAGGAAGACCTTCGCGTAAGATGATGGCAACACCACTACCGGTGTCCGAAGCGGGAGAAAGATGCACCGTGAAGCCATGTGGTGGTGAAAAATCGGCGACATGCACTTCCTGAAAAAGCGCAATATCTATGTCCGCATCATAAATCATATCGCGGAGCAGCGCTAGTTTGTGGGGCGCACGAATGGTCGCGAGGTTAATCGTTGCGACACGATAATGCTGGTGTTGGAGTCCCACAGGCACAGGCGGGGCTTCTTCTTCAGGAGCGAGAGGTCGTCGATCTTGTCGGTCCGCTGAAGAGGCTGCTATTGTGGAGATTTTGCGGGCGCGGGCGCAACCGATGGGGGTGCCCCATCATCAGCAGCATCCACCCCAGTCCCTTCGATCTCCACGTCGTCTGCCCAGGAGACTGATGCTGCGGTAGGGCATCGGCTGTGCACGTCATCCACGTGGAGAGGAGACGTAGTTTTCGTCTCATCGGAGAGGCTCTCTTCAACGGCGACCTGTGGGGGCGACGGCGTCAGTAATGAGGGGTGTTCGTTGCCAGTGGTCGCCTGTGGCGGGTCTGTCGCATCAGCCTTTCGGTCATCAAAGATCGGTTTGTCGTCCATCTTCGGGTCTGCATCCCCGGTATCCATCCGTAGAATGGATTCATCAGGGGGTGTACGGCTACGTTTCTTTCTCTTTCGTGTCGACCCTTGTTTTCGAACAAGTCGTTCAGAGTCCGATGGCGGGTGGCTTTCGTCTGACTCCGGACCAGTCTGAAGGAAAGCAGAAGTAGGTACCACTCCCGGATCAACGTCCATCTCAGTAGCATTTTCAGTCACAGTGCTGCGATGATTCGGCAGGTTAGGATCTGGCGTCTGGGGCAAATCAGAAGGAATCTCAGGAGCGGTTGCATCTACCTGATCAGACGACGTCAACGGAGCAGGAAGACTCTGTGTAGACGTTCTACCTTCCTGGGCAACCTTGGCGTATGTGACAGGGATCTGAGTCATCACCGCTGGGGACGCATCCTCGCCGACCGGCGTCTGGATCAGGCGGCGTCGCATGCAGGCGGATCTGACGTGGCCTTCTTGTCCACAACCCGCACATGTTCGGGGTTGGCCGTCGTACATGACAATGGCTCGCACCCCGCCAATGGTCAGGTATGATGGAATATGCTTTTTCAGTTCAATTTTGACCTGACGCACACCACTAAGGACATGGTAGGTCGTGAAGGTTTGCCATTTTTCCTCTACGTAACCGATGACGTTACCGTATGGTTGTAACGCAGAGACAACTTCGTCCTTCGGCACTTCAAAAGGTAGTTCAAACACCCTAATCGTGCGTTGGCCGTACTCTGCGAGTTCAAGTGTTACAGCTCCGACGTGACCATCAGAGTATTTGAACTTAAGTCCATTGGCATGGCGGCGAATAACATCTTCACACACCTCGGTGTTTGTCATTTAAATATGAACGACACTACTCGTGATCGAAAAATGGATTCCGATAACGTGGTTAGGATCTAAACGAACTTCTTCACGTATGAACGTTTCAACTTCATGTGCACGAGGTCGCGCATGTTCAGCTGGGAAGGAAACTTTAAGGGTCGCACGGCGGTAAGCGCTCGACATGTTGTTCACGGTGGACGGACGCAAGCCTGAAAGCTACGACGCGGAAGTAAACAACGCCTGCAGCGGAGCACTGGCCGGCGCGCGGGGCCGTCCGCACGCTGCCACGGCTGAGAGCTGACTGTGACCACGGCGCTCCGGCGTTCCCACTGTACTTGACGTTGCCTATCTTCCCATGAACTACTCAGTTTGTATATTTTGCTTATTTTTTCACAATCCCACACAACTTCTTCCTGTTTTCTCAATTGATCTGTGTTCAGTTTTTCAAGGCCTATCCACTGTGCCAATTTACAACTAAATCTGAGGGGGGTGCGATGGGGAGGTTCCCTTGTTAGCATTCTACTACACTCAACGTGCGGAAGATTCTAACTTCATGCAAGCTTAAGGCAAAACATCAATTTGATGAACATGTGATGGACAGGAACAAACGTTAATCTGTTACGATTTTACAAACACACGATCCAAAGAGGTGAATTTACGCTCAGCTTTGGGCAGTAGGAAATCTTCTGCCTGAAACAAGCCTCTTGTTGAATGGAATAGAGAAATCGCGCGTTAACGGGGTCTGGACGGACCTGAGTTCAAATCCTGAGATTTCCGTCACACTGCAAGCTCGCGCGGTGAGGTTTGCTCGCGTCGACCACTATAAAAGTTACACAAATATATATATATATATATATATATATATATATATATATATATACACTCATTGTTAACATATTACAAGTTAACCAATGAACAGAATTAAGGAACTTAGTTTCCTTTAACCCCCCCCCCCCAAAAAAAAAAAATCTAGATACTACGTCCTCACCCAATGACTTAAGGTCCCTGACACCACATAAATCAAACGTGCAGCACCTAACATGACAATCAACCTTCAGATAGGTATTTGAAATTGCAATAGAAAACTAATGTCACTTCAATAGGTCGCTAATGCAATAAGCGCCGGCCGGAGTGGCCGTGCGGTCCTAGGCGCTACAGTCTGGAACCGCGAGACCGCTACGGTCGCAGGTTCGAATCCTGCCTCGGGCATGTATGTGTGTCACGTCCTTAGGTTAGTTAGGTTTCAGTAGTTGTAAGTTCTAGCGGGCTGATGACCTCAGCAGTTAAGTCCCATAGTGCTCAGAGCTATTTGAACCATTTGATTTTGAACAGGTTACATACAATACGTATTTATATATCCACCATCTTAAACCGCCTTGGTGGAAGGAAGATAAATACTAAACTTTGTAAGGCGACATGTGAACAACTCCGGGTAGTGGCCAGGTTATTCAACACTGTCAGGCCTAGACCTCGGATGACATTTCACTCCCCGCCAAGGCACTGGCACAATCAAAAGTTTCTGCCCGAATCCAAAGACATTCCAATAACTCTGAAACATAGAAACGCTCGGCAGAACCTTTGACTCACACATGGACAACTGTATTAATAGAGTGCAGGCTTTAAAAACGGCAACATAAAATAATTTGAATGCAAGAGACACAAAGCACTAGTAAAACTTCTGAGAAAACTTTCAAATAACGGCCACCATTTAACTATGCCAACTGAACTCTTCCACACCGTCTCAAGGCTCGACTATGAAAGTCTCACCATAATAATAAAGTTTAAATGGCTGTGAGTGTGTCGTTGAACAAACACAATTACGACGACTTACTTCATATCAGGTACACAATACGAGGGAGCGGGTTCCACAACTTCGCTGCTTCCCTTCAAATTTTGTTCCCAGCGAAATCACAGAACTTGCACCTCCAAGCAGCCCATATGGGCAAAACGCCCAACCACTTTCACACCACAACGTGTAACAGCCATCACGCTCGTTCGGCAGCTGTTGACACTCGTAACCCCGTGAATGTCACGAGATCTCGAGGGTTACCCGTCGAAGGCTCACAACCAACAACTACTCTCCGAACAATGATACTGTCGATCTTTGCCCATGTCAGACATCTGCCACTTTTTAGGGTGCCGTGCCTCAATCCGTAAAAACGGATTCTTTGTTATCTTGTCCGTCTGTCTGTCTGACTGACGTCAAGTTCAAATTTATGTCACATATTTATGTCTATTGTCCCTTGGAGGTGTAAAAATTTTAAAGTTCTAAGTGACTTCCATCAAAAGACGTGGCCAGTTATCTCGCATATTTTCATATTCCAAAACTCATTCATCGAAAGCTGTAGGGTACTTCTCGTTGACCTACAGTTATTAATTTTGGGAGAAGCAAGGTTTCACAGTACAATCAAACGAAAATAATCCGAAAATTATTAGTTTGTAATTAAAGGAACCGAAAAAAAATTTGTCATTTTTTTCCGTTTATCTGTTCGTCTTTTCCTTTTTCTCTATAACAGTTTGGCGTAACAAGTTCAAATTTGTCACATACTAAGGTCTAAGGTTCCTTAGAGATGTAGAAGTTTAAGCTTCACAGTCAATGGTTCAAATGGCTCTGAGCACTATGGGACTTAACTTCTGAGGTCATCAGTCGCCTAGAACTTAGAACTAATTAAACCTAACTAACCTAAGGACATCACACACATCCATGCCCGAGGCAGGATTCGAACCTGCGGCCGTAGCGGTCGCTCGGCTCCAGACTGTAGCGCCTAGAACCGCAAGGCCAATCCGGCCGACCTCACAGTCAATGTAGTCTACAAATTCGGTCATTTGTGTCACATACTTCGTTACTCGCAAACTCAGTCATCAAAACCTATATATGTGTGACATATAATTATGAAATTCGGCAAGAAGCAAGGTTTCACAGTACAAATAAATTCAAAAACTCTGAAACGTGTTAATCTGTAATTATATCACGTAAAACATGGGTGATTCAAAAAGAATACCACAACTTTAGGAATTTAAAACTCTGCAACGACAAAAGGCAGAGCTAAGCACTATCTGTCGGCGAATTAAGGGAGCTATAAAGTTTCATATAGTTGTACATTTGTTCGCTTGAGGCGCTGTTGACTAGGCGTCAGCGTCAGTTGATGATCAACGGAAGACCGTGACAGAGCACTTCATCACTGGTCTCCAAGAAGCCCTGCTCTTACCCCCTGCGATTTTTTCTTATGGGGGTATGTTAAGGATATGGTGTTTCGGCCACCTCTCCCAGCCACCATTGATGATTTGAAACGAGAAATAACAGCAGCTATCCAAACTGTTACGCCTGATATGCTACAGAGAGTGTGGAACGAGTTGGAGTATCGGGTTGATATTGCTCGAGTGTCTGGAGGGGGCCATATTGAACATCTCTGAACTTGTTTCTGAGTGAAAAAAAACCTTTTCAAATACTCTTTGTAATGATGTATAACAGAAGGTTATATTATGTTTCTTTCATGAAATACACATTTTTAAAGTTGTGGTATTCTTTTTGAATCACCCTGTATTTTCCCATTTGGACATACATTGGATTCTTCATGTGTCAAAAGTGTAATAGAAGAACATTATTTCATGCAAACTTAAAATGTAAGGTGTAGTCATGTTTTAGTAAGTAAATAAAACTGTTTTATTAAATCTTCTCTCTCTCTCTCTCTCTACATATATAAACTGAAGTATCCTGCCCTCTTCTTTCTGTATACCCGGGCTAGCCTGAGGAACTACTGTAGAGATTTTGATACGGTCTTGAACCCCCGGGACCAACGTCTTGCCAGTATCATTATCGATAAAAGAAAAAGTCGCTGAGATTCTGGATACCCAGGATGGAGCTAAATTTGTAAAGAACCTTCAGTGCTCGAGTCTTACTCGCACTTGGCCAATTTTTTAATAATCCATCTGAAAATCAACCTCCTGCTAAATTACAAGCGTCAAGTAAAAATAAAGAAATGAGAGGGGAATAACACTTCAGACTCTACCGAAAGGCAAGTTCCGCAATTCGGTAGCGAGATACTGGACCCCTGAGCGACCTTTGCTGAGTTGCGGAGCTGGTGTCTGGCCGAGGCGTGCTACTGGACGCACATTGATGTACATCAATATATGAAGAAACCCTCCAGTCTCGTGGCGGGGGCGGTGGTAACGCGCACATAACTGGGATGCCCGCCGAAAGAACCCTCTCGAATCCGTGCTCGGGCGCCTCGTCTTGCCTGGCCTCCCCTCACACAGTGAACAGATGCCGCACCAGCAGCGGCAGCATCAGCAATGTCCGATACGCCCGCCTGAGAGGCTGGTGAGCTATGCGCGCGGCCCGCAAGCAGAACTTCCCCACCAAGTTGGCGGCGGAATATTTCCACCCCTTTGTGCTCCTCAGACTGCAATAACCCGCCCACGGCACGCACCACCTTCTGCTCCATTTCGCACCGACGCTACAGTGGCACGAAATACCGAAACCGTTTCGCGTCGCAACTTGGCCGGAACGCTCCCGAGTATGCGGCGCTTGCATTATCTGGACCGCGAGAAGCCCGCCTGTGCTTCAGTTACCTGCATCTCAGGTAGTGTACGTCCTGATATAAGCGGCAACGATGTTATCCAACGGTTGCGTACTATCTTACTTGTCGTAATATGAATAATTACACTGCTGGCCATTAAAATTGCTACGCCACGAAGATGACGTGCTACAGACGCGAAATTTAACTGACAGGAAGAAGATATTGTGATACGCAAATGATTAGCTTTTCAGAGCATTCGCACAAGGTTGGCGCCGGTGGCGACACCTACAACGTGCTGACATGAGGAAACTTTCCAACCCATTTCTCATACACAAACAGCAGTTGACCTGCGCTGCCTGGTGAAACGTTGTTGTGATACCACGTGTAAGGAGGAGAAATGCGTAACATCACATTTCCGACTTTGATAAAGGTCGGATTGTAGCCTATCGCGATTGCGGTTTACCGTATCGCGACACTGTTGCTCGCGTTGGTCGAGATCCAATGACCGTTAGCAGAATATAGAATCGGTGGGTCCAGGAGGGTAATACGGAACGCCGTGCTGGATCCCAACGGCCTCGTATCACTAGCAGTCGAGATGACAGGCATCTTATCTGCATGGCTGTAACGGATCGTGCAGCCACGTCTCGATCCCCGAGTCAACAGATGGAGACGTTTGAAAGACAACTACGACCTCCACGAACAGTTCGACAACGTTTACAGCAGCATGAAATATCAGCTCGGAGACCATGGCTGCGATTACCCTTGACGGTGCATCACAGACAGGAGCGCCTGCGATGGTGTACTCAACGACGAACCTGGGTGCACGAATGGCAAAACGTCATTTTTTCGGATGAATCCATGTTCTGTTTACAGCATCATGATGGTCGCATCCGTGTATGGCGACACCGCGGTGAACGCACATTGGTAGCGTGTATTCGTCATCGCCATACTGGCGTATCACCCGGCGTGATGGTATTGGGTGCCATTGGTTATACGTCTCGGTCACCTCTTGTTCGCATTGATGGCACTTTGAACAGTGGACGTTACATTTCAGATGTGTTACGACCCGTGGCTCTACCCTTCATTCGATCCCTGCGAAACCCTACATTTCACCAGGATAATGCACGACCGCATGTTGCAGGTCCTGTACGGGCCTTTCCGGATACAGAAAGTGTTCTACTGCTGCCCTGGCCAACACATTCTCCAGATCTCTCACCAACTGAAAACGGCTGGTCAATGGTGGCCGAACAACTGGCTCCTCACAATACGCCAGTCACTACTCATGATGAACTGTGGTGTCGTGTTGAAGCTTCATGAGCAGCTGTACCTGTACACGCCATCCAAGCTCTGTTTGACTCAATACCCAGGCATATCAAGGCCGTTATGACGGCCAGAGATGGTTGTTCTGGGTACTGATTTCTATCTATGCTAGCTTCATTCGTAGATGTGTGACTAATCGGTGGGACAAATATACTCCATATAAATATTTCTTCGAATTTATTGCATGGTCTTCATAATGGAAAATGGATTCCTATATCTTCTTATGTACAGCAGGATCGTTTAGCTTGCCCAGCCGAAAAGGGACTGATTCTAATGCTTCATAGAATTCGTCGCTGTAGTCCAAGAATTCCATTAGCTGTTATTACTTGAAGACATGAAGCCTGAAAATGAGTCCGTGATCATATTGTGGCACTTTATTTTACAGGTCCGCCTCGACCACACAAACTTTTACACTTAACTATTATTGGTATCAACGTCAAATTATACATGTAGTTATATAGTAATTACTTACTATGTACCTAGATGTATAATTTGGCGTTGATACTTACTTTACAAAATTTTATGATCTGAAGATAGTAGCAGCCGAAACCGGTAATGGTGAAGTATGAACGTTTGTGTGATCAAGACGAACTTGTAAAATAAATTACATTAGCTGTATTACAAACAATGACACGTCGCGCCGTAGAATTCAGTCAGCTACGAATTCTGTTTCAGTGTGCTGCCGCGTAACAACTAAGTATCTCCCTTCAGACTGTAATTCTGCCAAAGTTTTAATTAATGCATCCGGTGGTAATGTATGTTCTGTTATTCTTCAAAGTTATTTTGTTGACTTAAACATCATTGAGAAATTACCACAGATTCTATGACTTCATATAAAGTTCACATAACCGCAATGTTTTGATATTAACTCCTGCGTTATCATAGGCACACTTCGGGCCAAGGAATTAATTTAAACTATTTCACAGGGTTGTTAAAAAAAGTTAAGACTTCCCTCTTTCTATGTTTCCAGAATTATGATTCAAACACTGTTCCTCAGTCAAGTTAGTTTTGATTTACTGTCCATAGATGAAACTTCCAGCGTATGTAGCGACGTGCCTAATATCTTCCAAAATAGGCTCCTCGCTAATAACTTCCAAAGGACAGTTAACTGGTCGACAAAAATAAAACGTTAAGTCTTTTCCTTTAAATATATATCACTCATAGGCTTTTCACCGCTACTCAGAAATGAGTTAAACTGAAGAATCTCTTCCTTGCGTGTTGATAGGCTCACTGTGCTACTCAACACGCGTACTCAACACACATTGACAAACTTTTTTTTATTAATAACACGTTGATTTAATATACAGTAATAATTACATGTTAAAGACTCTTGTGAAATAATACATTATATGTTAAACAATTTCCAACACCCATTTAATAGGAATGTATAGACGTGATTTGGTAGTGATGACACTATGTTCCCGCTGTCGCGATCCGTCGGCGTCCTTTTGTTTAGTGACCCGCACTGTCGATTGCTGCGCTGGTGAACACCGTTCGATTACTTTGCTAGCATCTTTGCGTGCCACGTGAGAAAAACAGAAGAAACTACCTTTTAACACACACATTCAATGCAAAATAAATAATGAACCAATACACTTTCCTTACCTAGCTGGTGTCGCTCAAGTGGAAACTAAAGACAGTTCTGCTCTTTAAAATCTGGAACACCTCAAGGTGCAGCATCAACAACCGAATTTCTTTTACGTGTTTCTTCGAGATCTTTACTTTCTGTATATGACGTTGTTTTATTGCTGTTGTTGTTGTTCTCATTCCAAAGACTACACACACACACACAAACACACACACACACACACACACACACACACACACACACACTTCCCACTTCCCACTTCCCACCATTACCATCTCCTTGCTGCCTCAGGATGTATCCTATCAATCTATCCCTTATTTTGCTGGCCGGGGTGGCCGAGCGGTTCTAGGCGCTACAGTCTGGAACCGCGCGACCGCTACGGTCGCAAGTTCGAATCCTGCCTCGGGCATGGATGTGTGTGATGTCCTTAGGTTAGTCAGGTTTAAGTAGTTCTAAGTTCTAGGGGACTGATGACCTCAGATGTTAAGTCCCATAGTGCTCAGAGCCATTTGAACCATTTATCCCTTATTTTGTTCAAGTTGTGCCATAAACTTATTTTTCCCCAATTCGATTAAATAGCGCCTCATTAATTATTCGGTATCCCATCTAATGTTCAGCATTCTTCTGTAACACCACATTTCAAAAGGTTATATTCTCTTCTTGTCTCATTTGCATATCGCCCACGTTGCCCTTCTCTGTATGACTACACTCCAAATACATCCCAAAAAGACTTTCTAAGATTAAATTTGTTTTAAGTTCATTCATCATAATCGATATTTCTTGAAAGCTGTAGCTGTGTCGTTTATGATTTAAATAATAAAATACTGCACCAGTTACGTTTTCTAATGCATATCACGACGAGTTTCGACAATTTATTCTTATTATCAAATGCAAATATTTACATTGGAATTTTGTGTGAGGTCTGCGTTTATGTTATTCTGCTTCTCTTGCCCCGCAGTCGTCGCTTCGTGGTTTTACAGAAATCGGAAAAGCGGAATATATCAGTTTATGATTTTTCACATGCTAATGTTAGAAAACAGTACTTTTTTGTCAGCTTGCAGGTACTGTGCTTCCCCCGCTCTGCAGAAAACCACACGCAAACCATCATTGACACTGTCTGTTTATGTGAAGTAAAAATCAGACTAAGAGCAGCCGACCAGTTGCAAAGGATAAAGTAATCTTTTCCTAGGTTTCAATAGATATAAATCTATCTTCTCGAAGACGGCAGTATTATAATAACATGAAGTGATATGTCCTTATCGTTTAGGCAAACATCTGCATAGTTACATTAATCATATAAAATATAGCCCTGAAAACAGGGTTTGTCAGACAAACCCTGTTTTCAGGGCAATATTTTATATGATTAATGTAACTATGCAGATGTTTGCCTAAACGATAAGGACATATCACTTTATGTTATTATAATACTGCCGTCTTCTGAAGAAGATAGATCTATATCTATTGAAACCTAGGTAAAGATTACTTTATCCTTTGCAACTGGTCGGCTGCTCTTAGTCTGATTACGTGGAACCGTTGCTGTAGCGCAGCTATGTTTAAAGTACTGAAGTAAAAATGTGTGGTTTCAAAGATACTACAACAGTACGACTTCCCAAAGAGTTTGCATACAGCCAGAGGTCTTCCATTTTTCCAAGATTTCATTATTTACATCAAGTTATCACTTATAACTTCTGTCCTAACATTGGTGACTATTTAAACCATCGAGTATGCTTAACACTCTATTTTATACTATTTTGTTGCAAATATTGAGTGAAGTATATAAAAGAGTGAACATATTTATGGATTTACTACATTTGTTCTGTACTTGAGAAACATTTGAAGAAATTAAACGAATCAGTATTTTTCCTCATTGGTTTCTGGATCCTCAGTTTTCCTTTTCTTCAGCTGAAGCCTGGTTCAGAGTACATGCACCGGGAAACACTCATCAACACGTTGAATAGCTGTCGCGTATGTTGAGGTAGGCAGTTGGTGCGCAGTTTCCGGGTCAGTTTTACTTTGGCCGCCGTGTAGATGGTGGTAGGCGACCGAGCTCGCTAGCTGTTAAATATGTGACCACGGACGGAAGACACGGCCGGAGACCGTTGGGGCTCAGTTGATAGCTGGTAAACCGGTCTGTACGCTGGAGAAAGTGCTACATGCTCCACTCGAGTGACATCGCTTGTTTATATTTCCTTACATGTGTGTTAATGACCAGACTGCTGTTCCCTAGCAAGCGGCTAAGTCGTTCTTAAGGCCTCAACACCGTTCGCAGCAACACACTGTCTCTCTTGATATGTCCTCGCTCAACGTTTTACCCAATGTCAATATGGCTGCCAGCTTGAGAAAGAGTTAAGTACTGGATAATGCGCAGAACAGAAAAAGATATTTCCACAGCTACAGATGCTAAACAGTTTTTTGAAACCATTAATAGTTTCGAGGTAGGTACCTCAGTTCCAAATGCTCTCCGCACAGTTATTACAACCATCTTTACAAAAAGGAGACCATCACATTCTGTAGTGAAAAGTCCCACATAACATGACTGCCCAACAAATTATAAGGATATCTAGACGAATACTGTGAACCAAACTCACATGCGAACGCCAGCAAAACTGAGAAGAGCGTGCTTCGTTAGATGTGAACCTCTGCGAGGTTACGACGTGATCACCAGCTCACTCTGCCATTTTTGAGACCACCTGCCGACTTACCTAGAATACTAACAACTGTTCTACATATTTCTCTTAATCGGTTACATAAATCCATACTGGGCCGCAAATAACATCTATGTTACAGGGTTATATTTCCTCGATCTGCTGCGGAGGCACGCTGGAGTACGATCTTCCCGATTTTCAAGACTCGTCAGTTTAACTTAAATCCTCGAGTTTTCGACAGCTGTTTTGGCCATCGTACTGAAGGGTATAACTACTGTGTTTTACTCCTGATGGCGATGGCACAGCCAGCTGTCGGAAGTTTGAGGATTTTATTTGAAATAATGAGGCTTAAATTGTTCAGGACTTGTATTATACAAGACATGGCAGCTATAGACGCCTTAATCAATGAGACAACAGAACACTTTGGCACTTTGTCATCCGTCAGCGAAAACTGGGCGTAACAGGACTGTGTACGTGCACTATCTGAATTCCGTCATGCGTTGACATTCGCTGTCAATAGACCAGCTACATGATAGTACAGTCGTGCTGGAAAGAATAATGTTAAGTTGCGGAACATCCGCCCTGGATGGCATGGCAAAGCGTCACTGTGATTTTCTCCAGACGCTGTACGTTTTCTCGCATGTTGATACGTCGCTCGTATCATTAACATTAAAGCGGTGATGTTCATTTGTCTTGAGCCGCAGACAAACAACAGATAACAACTACATATTACGTGAACGTCATACGTTCATACTGTGATGTTTTGCTTACCTTAGGAGTATGCAAAAACTATTTCAGTGTGCGTGAATAACGGTACGACGTGTCGCTCGAAAATTTTGTTAATTCATCTTACGGCGGTAGCCAGGAATCTGCTGAATGACGCGCCATATATACAGAGATTCGTGGTTTCGCGAGCGACGAGGATACATCAAAGACGAGATTCTTCTGCACCTTAATGTACGAGCTAATATCATATGGCTCATCCAACAAAGCCTTTTTTACGTTGCATTCGCTTTTGAATATTATGAATCATTACGAGTCTTCAATTTGCGTAGTTTTTTTTAAAAAAGTTTGGTCGATAGAGATCAAAAAGGATACCACAAGGGTTGTCTTCCATTTCACACTATGCGAGATGGCTTGATATTGACCATTGTATAAGATGTTGGTAAATAATGTGAGCCCACCACTGATGATGAAGTAAACATTCCACAATATGCTTGATTCGAAGGAGAAGTGGATTATCACACACACACGCGTACTCAACATTTTGAAATTCTGAAGTCAGTCCTCATGGGATTAATGACAGGAATATCTGGTTCATCCGTCGCGGGTGAGCTCTGAGAGACCACTTTGTTCTAACCTACATACCGATCCAATCCATGTACTTCTACATCTCCATAAATCGGTTTTACAGCTCAGTCTGGAACCGCGCGACCGCTACGGTCGCAGGTTCGAATCCTGCCTCGGGCATGGATGTGTGTGAGGTCCTTAGGTTAGTTAGGTTTAAGTATTTCTCAGTTCTAGGGGACTGATGACCTCAGACGTTAAGTCCCATAGTGCTCAGAGCCATTCGAACCATTTTTAGCCAGCTCAGGAATCAGTATTGCTTTCAGTGACTCCCTGGTGGACGTCACTACCTCCGGATGAAAGAACCACTGACCGAGGAACCGATGACCTTGCTGTTTTGCCCCTTACTCCCATTCAACCGACCAGGGGGTGTATCATTGTTGTGGACTGTAGGAACGTATTTTGAAGCTACAGTTAATTTTACTGCATCATGCTGTCTTTGATCATAATATTATTTTTTAATTTGATTCAAGTTCGTTTCGATGATAAAACTCATACTTCTGCACCAGATTTACGTTTTGAAACCTTATGGTTGAAACAAGATAACGCTGCCAATTTTGCGAGAGTAGCATTTCAGACGAACTTTAATCCACGAATGAAAACTGTGTTCGTCGTAGAAGAATAATACCGTACTCTGAACCTGCACTCCGAGTAGAATCCTCAGGCAACCGTCCTAAATCACAAAATCACTTAATATTACCTCAGGCAGTAAAAAATGAGAGGCAAGTTACTTGATGCCTCCATAAGCCAGCAACGTCCTCGTCCACGGGACAGATCGCCTATCCTCTGGCGATCCCTGGCTTCCAGATCAAACTCTGGTGAGTACACATTTGCGAGTGCGCGCGACTATACGGCCCGTGTAACTGGCTCCCCGAGCGGGCCCGTGCGTGTCTCGAATGGTAAACACCGCGTGATTAATCTCGACAAAAACGGTGGGAAAAAAAAGAAAGAGTCGCGTCAGGTGCTTGTCCGTCCTCAATTAATTTATTTGACGTGTTTTATATCATGTCTCGATTTTCGCTGTAAACTCATTTTGTAATATCAAACTACAACAAAACGCTGTCTCGCCGAGAGGCGACGCGTAGGAGTGAGCGTACTGGCAATTAATGAGCAGCCCCGACCCGCTAGCGCTTTCAGTAATTCGTGCCTGACCCGCCGGTTCTCTGGACGTCGGAGCGGCCGACTGGCATGGGGAACATGAGCGGTGCGTCATAGCGGAGGCCCCAGCCGGCGCGCTTTCAGCCAGACTCGCGTCGTTCCCACGCCTCTCCGGGTGTTCGTGTTCTACAACGGTGAATAACTTCGTTCCTAACTCGAACGGGGTGGGGATGGGGTAGGGGTGGGAACGCCTCACCTTACGCTTTTTGATCGGAGCTACAGTCTTCCTAGAACACAGATCGCAGCCTACAACTACAGTGTTGTCCATTAAGGGGCTCCGGAACGCCCTATACTTGCAATGTTAAAATAACGCTTATAAATTACATCTTTCCTCACAAAGTATTTGAGGTAGGAAGTTGAACTTTTTACAGATTATTTATTGGTATATGGGCTACAACTGAACACAGAGATTTAACAAAATTTTAGTTCAGTTATTAAAGATGATTTTTTTTCAATTGTAATGAAAATTCACAACATTTTTTTGCAATTTTTTATTTATATATTCAAAAATATACAGTTTTTTGGAAAAAGGCTGTGTTAAATTATGCAGAAGGTACTGTGTAACATTTACTGAAAGTTTGAAACAAATATGTTTGGAAGATCCTTAGAAAACATGTAATTAGTATGAGAAAATAAAAGTTTTGGGAATCGAGCGACAAAGATTGGATTAACTTTTTAGTGCATTCCAGGTCCATAGGATGGATTATCTTTATCCTCTGCAAACTCCTCCTCCAGCTTCCTCTTGTTCCTCCTCCTGTTTACTCTTGCTTGTATTTCTAGACTCTTTACAGCCCTGTCTGCAGCCCGAAGGCGTTCCTTGTCTAAAGCAAGCATCGCTCGTTGTTGTGATCGTAGATTTTGCTACCATTTTCTTCAGTTGCAGTTACTGCAACACTGTTCCAAAAGGTGGTCATGTATGAACACTTATCACATTTCAGTTGTATTTCACTAGCAAGCCCTACGTGCTTTATTATGGAGAGTTCCAGACCAACTTCACTACAATGAATACATCTTACACAGTTTGAAAAAATTCCTTTGAGAACCGACATATCAAATATTTCATTCACATCCGATTCGCCCATAAAACATTCATAGTTTTCACTCATTGAACCAAGCTTCTTCTGTGAAGTATTTTCTTTCCCACTTTGACTGCTATGGGCAGGTGTACTTGAGAGGTTAGGTTCACTCACTTGGTTATCGTCTTTATTGTTTACAGTAATAACACATACCTTTGGCTTTCCAACATTTCTCCTTTCCTTAAAAGCCTTCAGAGGATTTCTAATAACTTTACTTTTACTCATTATTATACTTCAACAAAACAGAGACTCGAGAAACAGAATTAATTACGAATATTTTCGAGATAGCGACAGAGTAAATAAACGTGAAACAATCGACAATCACACCAGCGATATATATTGAACCATCACAGGTTAGCCACAACACATACTTTATCTCACATCACTAAAATGTACTTGATGAACACGGACGTTAATAATAACACCATTTGACAGCAGTTTAACAGCGCCACAGTGGGTCACGCCCATGTAGAACACATTTAAAAAAAATTTAAAAATAGTTGTAGTCTTCAGAGTTGAATAAATTATATATCTATTAAAAGGTAATAGTCTGCAGATTCAGAAAACGCAAAAAAGTAAAAATTGAACTTTTCATGATTTTGAGCCTTTCCGGAGCCCCTTAAAACTGCAAAACGAAGGTGGCACGGGACAAACATCGGATTCGCATGTAGAATACTACCTGATTGGATATTGCAATGATTATAATTACAGGCCACCAGCTCAAACGCCGTCTACATTCCGTGAGTAAAGGAAGGTTGCACAGCGAGTTTCTCATTCAGAAGTCGCATTAGAATGTTGGTCGTTTGTGAGATGGACGTGTAAATTACTCGGATGAGAAGGAGGAGGGACGTTTACCGGCTGTTGCCGTGACGTTCTCTTTTAGCAAGATAACACAAGACCGCCTATTGGATACAGTGGGTGTGCGAGTATTAGCGTAGTCAGCACGTTCTCCTGATCTCTTACGCAATCAAAACATCTTGTCACGAGTTGCCGAAAAGTTACAAAGCCCCGTCGCGAGACTATGGTTGACGAAAGCTGGCGTAGCGTTGCAGCAACGTGGAATGACGGACTTGTCTCCGTCATCCAAGGTCAGTCCAACTCATTCTCCAGCCGTGTTGGAGCCACTAATTATGGGAGATAAGGCAGCTCTGTGAACTAAATATTGCAACCTATAAACCCCCACGTCAGCAAAACATTTAATTGTGTATTCTTCCTGCCACAGTCACGGAAGAGAATTGCACCAACAAAAAATAATTAATGTAGAGAAATGAAATTTCCGAAATACGTGTGTCTGGGTAACATATTTAGTTGATTAACATTGGACGATTACAGGTTAATGCAAGCGCGAGATATGCTATTGCACATGCGAAATTCTGATACATTAATGATCGGTGTAACCGCCAGAATGTTGAATGTAAGCACGCAAACATGCATGCATTGTGTTGTACAGACGCCGGGTGTCAGTTTGTGGGATGGAGTCCCATCCATGTTGCAGTTAGTCGGTAGGCCAATTTGAGATTGTTCCCCAGTTTGATAGAGCACAAACGTCCTATATCGATTTGTTCTCTCGATTTCACTTACACAACTGTGATACGTTGCAAACAGTTATTGTTTACACGCCGTTTACTCCGCAACCCGCTGCATGTTTCTTTGTACCAATTTCAGCTTTCTGTGCCATTCATGTACTGAGTGGGTAAGAAAGTGACTGTATTGTTCTGTAGTCAGCCTAAGAACTGTCATTCAGATATTAGTTCTCCAAACACACACAGCAATACATACAGTTATCTTACTAGGACTGAGTGTTGAACTCTATGTAATGGTAGTGCTGGACCCGAGCTGCATACAGTTTTACAGATTTTTGTATACCTATTGCTAAAGATGATGACGGCTCAACTTTACTTTGTTGTCAGTATTCTTAATTACTATGTCTCTGTCTTGTACTTGTTTGAACTTTGAAGAAATAAATAACATTTCTTTACAGACATAAAACAAATGACTTAGCTGAGATATTTTACATATTTTCATTCAATAATGTCATACGAAATAATGTTCTGGGGTAACTCATCTTTAAGAAAAAACGTGATGTAAGAATAATGCATAGGACTCAGCCACGATCGTCGTGTTGGCATCTGTTTAAGGAGTTGTGCATTCTGACTACTGCTTCACAGAATATTCTTCATTCTCTCGTGAAGTTTGTTGTAAATAATCCACTGCAGCTCAAACGGAACAGTGGTGTGCAGAATTTCAATACCATAAGGAGAACTGACATGCATTACTCCATATTAAAGTTGTCTTTAGCATAAAAAGGGGTGCACGGTACTGAAACCAAAAATTTTTGATCACTGACCATTGATATAAAATGTCTGACAGCAAACTAAAATTTGAAAACAAACCAAGAAAGTTTGTCCTTGAGAACTCCTTCTACGCCGTAGAAGAAATTCCATTACTGTAATGTGTAAAAGATTGTGGATAAGATTTACTAACTCACAATATTTGTATGTCTCTTTTCCTGTTTGGAAAGAAACACACACTTAGAAATGTCCAGAATGTAACCATATGTACGAATTAATTTGCGTTGTTGAGAGTAAAATGACTCGTTCCAGATCTATCGTGCAAAATTATCCATGGTACATGAATCTGACTAACTTGTTTCTTTGTTCTATCGTTTGGAAAGTCCTGTTCTCACCTTTATCTGAAAAGGAACACTGCCCCGATTTAACAACGAGGTATTCTTCCGCTTATTTATTTCAGTGACTTGGCAACGTCTGATCGCGACATGAACATTCAAATGTCTGTCCCAAAAATGTACTTGAATACCGTTGGATATGCGGCAGTTCACAAAAACCAAATGTGCGATCAATAACAGGCTTAGTAAGCGCTATACATAGTTACATACTGCTTCAAAACAGCTATGTTTCTAGCTATGATCATCAACTCCATATTTAGCTGAGAAGTTTGAAATTTATGTGTAAGCTACGCTACACTCTTACTGCTACAAGTAAAAATCTATTCACTATGTCTTTTCTTTCTGTTACAGGTGAGTATCTCGTGATGGGTTTCAGTCGCAAGAGCTTCTTGAAGGTTTGTCGTAATAAATTTTAATATTATGGACTGAAATGTTTCCTATGTACTAACTATAATTGTTTTCTGTGGAACGTTTCAAATGGTATCAATTTCGTCAGATGCTGAATTAGTAGTTGCTCTGCACAACAATTTTTCTTCAAAATGGTGAAAACCAAAGAATAGACGATAGAATGGGATGTTTGAGGCATGGAAGCTTAAATGAGAAGCTTTCATACTAAATAAATCCTTTTCTTTTGGTACAGTTGATTTTGGCACAACTATAAGAGTACACAGTAGTCAGTCGAAGTAAAACTTCTGTGTGAGGAAAGGTACAATGAAGTACAATAAATGAAATCGGGTGCTATAAAACGCATGTATCAACGAGGAGAACAAATTAAAGTTCTAAGTCGGTTAGTGAGGATTGTATACATGGTTGTCGGGTAAAAGCACTGCTGGTGAAAGACAGCCCACATTCTATGTCTAGCGCAATTCGTTTTGAAATATAAGCGAAGTGGAAAGACATCCAAAAAACGAAAAAGATGTTTTACAAAATAAAATGCATTATGAATAAGAAGGCTGTGGCCATATCGAATGACGAATGTCTCGTGAAGTGCTTGAACATTCCTTATACTATAAATAGGACATACATTATTAATTACACTGTACAGTGTTAAGGCGTCACGTTGAAGTCGCAGGGTCTCGTAGCATTTCGCCCCTCTGCGTTCTGGCCCTCCGTTTAGGAACATGTGGCAAATACTGAGACTGCCTTACGTAATGCTTTGGTGGGACCCTTGTCTGTGCCTAGCGGAAACAGATGGCGTATGAACTTCAAAGGTGCTGCTACCATCATTGCATGCCAAAGACATTGGCTACTGAAGGAATCTTTGACGAGGAAGGGGCGTCGGAAACAGCGATACAGAACGTTAAAGACAGCACGTGGAGACTCCGCCAGCGTAGTTGATTTACGCAGAGACAGCATTGGCCAAAGAGAATGGTCAACTAGTGGAGTGTGTAGCTCACGTCAGTACAAAGCTAGAGTTGCCAGAAGACGAGGAATAACCCAGGTGCTGAAACTTCCAAATGTAGCTGTTGCAACTTTGAATACCCTCGACAAATAACAGTCGATATCATGTTGTACATAATGGCGCCACAAGGCAACACAATTGTCATTCGTTGTCGTGCTGAACAACTTATACAAGCTACCTGATTACGGTACTCACGGAAGTTTCAAAACAGCGCCAACTCCGCTGCAGAGTGAAAATTCATTCTGGCCGCACAGTTTCCTGTGGATCTCTCTCATCACTTTCCTTCGCAGTATGACGCAACTTTTGCAGGGTAAGGGATTTCGCAAAAGCCATACAAGGAGGAAACGATGACTAACCAGAGTGTTTGAGAGCGCAGGTTTTTCTGAATAGAACCCATTTCAATTAGACACTTCTGGGTGCGTGCCAGCATCGTAGGTGATAAAACTAAGACGTCTCGGCAGCCTTTTCAGGTCAGGGAGCCCCTGCCATAGCAGCCGAAACGGCGGTAGTTTTACGACATGTGACACGACAACACACCGAAAAGAACCGCACGGAAATAGAGTTACGGGATAACAAATTTTGTATGGCACGCAAGATTTAAAGAATAACATCACATTCAAAAAATTTCTGTCGCACTTAACCCACTTCTTGCCCTCCAACCCTTCGATGGAAAAAATTCTTAAATTCGTCATAAGTTACGGTTTCAGACATTTATCTTCGATTTATCCACGTCCCGAAAACTCCGGCTTCGTTCTAGAAAACAGGAAAACGAAATAAAGGGAAATCTCCGGTGGGTATGATGCTTGCAAAACTGTTGACATTTTGCTTTGTTTTTGTCCAGATACTGCCTAACTATTCTACGCTGTGTGATCGGCAGTTTCTTCACAAATGGGGAGCCACTGCCTTGATCTCTAGACTTACATTTATGGAACTCTCTTCGAATTTTGACCAATGGGTGAGTGTGTTGAACCTGGAACACTTCGCAGACTTTTGCCTCTGTCCCGCCGTGTAATAGAAGTTTAATATAGTTCCTTATTCCGTTTTTAAACGATGACATTCACATTTTGCGTGCTGTAGTCTTTTTGTGAAATTACAAAAATTACTTTGCAGAAATAAGGTTTTTCTAAATGTGAAAAAATATTCAAAGGTGCAATATGGCGATGTACTCGTATGTAGGAGCAAATATTGTATAGAAATTTATAAGTGTCATTACTCTATTAACAGTCTGCTTGTTCCTTTATTGTTCTACAACACACCAATAATCTGGAAGTGAAATCAAATTAACTAGAAGTATTATGAAAAACTAGTTAGAAATAAAATAAATTTTGAACTAGATGCTATTGGAAAATGACTCAAAATTACATTTTCGACATAGGTAAAATCGTTAACACGTTAAAGAAATTCAGTTAATTTGCAAATATCACATATTCCATTGCAGAAGACTTCCTTCTGTGCCAGCTTACAGTTTGGTACACGACCAAGTGAACGTATGGCTTAACCGACCATATAACTAGTTCTAAAAACATATAGAACTTTCCTCACCACGAAATTATGCAACTGAAGAGTTAGGATCTTCGAAATAGCTTTAATACATTATGCAACATTTACAGTTGTAGGTACGAAAATATTTAGAAACGCTGCACAGAACAGCACTTCATGTCTCACAACAATGAAAACAGTAGGAAGTTATGGAAACTGCTTACAGCAGTCTCTAGCCCACTAAAAACAGGTGACTAGATTGAAACACCGAACAGGACGCATGATGCATTTAGGTGCCTATCCTCAAAGTACAGAGTAACCGAAAAGACCGTTAACATTTGACAATTCAATACTTCATGAATAATGTAGGTAGGGGAGTAAAAATTGACACATGCTTGAAATGACATCGGGTTTTATGGAAACCAAAAAACTGCACAAAACGTTCAACAGACGACGCGTCATATGACACAAAAGCAATAATTATCATAACGACGAAGACTATGTTCTTTATAACAAATGCTCAACACGTCAGCCGACATTCAACAACAATACGTGTAGCTGAGGGCCAATGTTGTGAACAGCGCACTACAGCGTATCAGTAGGTATGTGAGAAATTGCCGTAGGATGTTCTTTCTCAGCATACAATCAGACTTTCGGAAAAATATCATTCACAAACTTCTCAAGTTTGCAAGTGTCGACAAGTACGAGAATTATCGCACAGTCAGCTTAACAGCTCAAGCATCAAAGTTGCTGACAAGAATAATAGACAGAGGAATGTAAAACAAAATTGACGATGCGCTAGATGACGATCAGTTTGGCTTTAGGAAAGGTAAAGGCACCAGAGAGGCAGTTCTCACGTTACACTTGATAATGCAAGCGAGAGTGAAGAAAAATCAAAACACGTTCATGAGATTTGTCGACCTGGAAAAAGACGTTCGACAATGTAAAATGGTGCAAGATGTTCGCAATCCTGAGAAAAATATGGGTAACCTTTAGCGTGAGATCGGTAACATACAATATGTACGAGGACCAGGAGGGAATAATAAGAGTGGAAGACAAAGAACGAACTGTTCGGATTGAAAATGGTTAAGACAGGAATGTAATCCTTCGCCCGTGCTGTTTAATCTGTACGTCGAAGGAGCAGTGACGGAAATTAAAGAAAGGTACAAGAGTGAAGTTGAAATTCAAGATGAAAGGATATCAGTGATAAGACTCGCTGATGAAGCTGCTGTCCTCAGCGAAAGTAGAGAAAATTTGAATGGAATGAACAGTCTAATGAGTACACAGTATGGATTGAGAGTAAATCGAAGGAAGACAGAAGTAATGAGAAGTAGCAGAAATGAAAACAGCGAGATATGTAACTGATGATCACGAAGTAGATGAAGTTAAGGAATTCTTCTGCCGAGGCAGCAAAATAACCAACGACGGACAGAGCAAGGAAGATATCGAAAGCAGACTAGCAGTAGCAAAAAGGGCATTCCTGGCTTATAGAAGTCTACTAGTATCAAATTTAGCCCTTAATGTGAGAAAGAAATGTCTGAGAATGTATGTTTGGAGTACAGCACTGTACGGCAGTGAAACATGGAAGGTGACAAAACCAGAGTAGAAGAGAATCTAAGCATTTGAGATGTGGTGCTATAGAAGAACGTTGAGAATTAGACGGACTGATAAAGTAAGGAATGAGAAGTTCTCCACAGAATCGGAAAAGAAAGGAGTGTGTGGAAAATACTGACGAGAAGAATGGACAGGAGGGTAGGACACCTGTTAAGATTATCAGAGAATAACTTTCATGGTCAAAAGGGAGCTTTAGATGGAAAAACTGTAGAGGAAGACAGGGACTGGAATATATCCAGCAAATACATGAGGATATACGTTGCAACTGCTGCGCTGAGATGAAAAGGTTGGCACAGGAGAGGAATTCGTGACGGGCCGCGTCAAACCAGTCAGAAGACTGATGATTCAAAAAAAAAGATGAGGTCGTGCGATTTGAGGTAACCTCACAACCAATAACTACACGGGACCTGGAAGGTGAAGCTTGACGAACGTGGCGGCTCAGCACGCGATCCTCACCAACGACGTGCGCAAGACGTTTCGCACACATGTGGCAACATGGGTTGGAGCGCCATCCTGTATAAAAGTCTTATCTTCCAGGGAGTTTTTATCAGCCAGTCTTGGGATGATCTGACTCCCTCTCTCACTACAGATCATTTAATACACGACTCTTACGCGGCGATACTACCGTGTTGCTGTCCAACGCTGTTGACCACTTTTTAGTTTCAGTAAAACACCGTGTCATTTGAGGCACATGTGTCAATTTTTACCTCTCTACCTACACTGTTCCGCAACATTAACGGACTTCTGGGTCACCCTTTACAACACTCTCCCCCACTGTCTCCTGTGAGAATATGAGATACTTAAAAAAACACTCTCTACATCATTTACCAGCTCTGGGGTAAATCGCTCCCTACGTCATCTGGGCGACGTGGACGTTCTCCTAACCACTCAACAGAAAGCTAACAGTAGACAAGCACTACTAAAACTGCTAACGGACCAAGCATGGGGACTACAACCTTCAACTGTCCTTCATATGTACAAATCCCTGATCTGCCCCGTCCTTTTCTATGTAGGCATTGCGTGGATATCTGCCCCTCGTAGGTTCTTGAAGTACCTCTGGAACCTCGAATGCAATGCTCTCCGCCTCTGTTTCCACATCCGCTTATCTTCCGCCATAAGAATCCTTTCCAACTCATCAGATTCCCACCTCTCCTCACTCACGCTGGACACCTCCGAATAACCTACACCATCTGTAAACTCGACTCCAACAGTCATACTGTGTTGCTTGTCCTTCTAACACTAGTGCACTGCCGCGCCTCTATCTACACATCTCACCAACCCTTCACCTTCACAGCCTCTACGTTCTCTCTCAAACAAATTTCAACCATTTCCCTCTCTCGGACCTCAAACTCCGCCCAGATATATGTCCTACCAACTCCGAATCCTCTGAATCCTCCTTATCCTATCCACCTCAACCCTCCAAGGGCTCCCTGCTATCATACATTCTCGTTTTCTCCTTCCCTGTCACCCCTACCCCCTTTTCCTCTCCAATCTATAGATCCCCATATCAGCTACCCCTCTTTCCTTGTCCCTCACATCCGTCCCCACCTCTTACCACACCTCAGTCCTCATCATCACCGCTCTCCTATCTTCCTCCGAACCCATCCTTTTTTTCAGCTGCAGTCTACCGTCCCAGGGCGGTCCTTGTCCAGTTTTGGTGAAAGTGTACGGTGCTCCGTTTGTAATGGTCAATGTATCTTCTGTCGTGGTCAGTGTTTCTTTTTCTTTTCATCAAGTATTTAGTGTTCTTAAAGTGTTTCTCAACTGTTTTTAACTACGCTGTATGTTCACATTTTATCACTGATTGTAAACAATACACGAAGACAGCATTGCATTATTTATATTTTCTCCCATTCACGTCCCTTTTCTAACAATTGTACATTTTCCGAACACACACGGATCAGTCAGAACATTAAGACCACCTACCTAATAACCAGTGTGTCCGCCTTTGGCACGGATAACAGCGGCGACGCCTCGTGGCATGGAAGCAATGAAACCTTGGTAAGTTGCTGGCGGAAGTTTGCACCTCATATGCATGCAAAAGTCACCTAAATCCCGTAAATTCCAGGGAGGGGGCGATGAGCTCTGATGCCACGTTCAATCACATCCCAAATGTGTTCGATCGGATTCAGACCTGGCGAGATGAAGGGCCGGAACATCAAGTGGAACTCGCCACTGAGTTCCTCGAACCACTTCATCACACTCCTGGACTTTTGACGTAGCGCATTATGTCGCTGAAAAATGCCTTTGCTGTCAGGAAACATGATGGTCATGAAGGTGTGTGTGATACTCCTTGGCCATCGTGATGCCTTGGACGAGCTCCACGGTACACACAGATGCCCACGTTAATGTTCCGCACACCATAATGAAGCTGCGGCCAACTTCTCTCCGACCTGCAGTACACGCGTCAAGTTGTTCCACTAGAAGACGACGAAGGCACGCCCTCCCATCGGCTTGATGAAGAAGGTATCGGGACTCTCCAGACCATGCAACGCTCTGCCACTGCACCAACGTCCACTGCCGTTGGCCAAACGCTCATTTCAGAGCCCATTTCAGTCGTAGGTCGGCTGTGCAGGCCCATCGTTAGGAGTGTTCGGTGCACCGTGTGTTCAGACACACTTTCACTCTTCCCAGCACTGAAGCCTGTTTTTAGCCCACACTTCGCTGCCTGTCCTGTTTTACCAGTCTGCCGACCCTGCGACGTCCATCTGTAATGAGGGATGGCTGTCCAACGCCACGACATCTGGACGTTGTTTCACCACGTGTTCAAGACACTCACCACAATACTCCGCGAACACCCAACAAGTCGTGGAGTTTCCGAAATGCTCGTGCCGAGCCTCTGGGCCGTCGTAGTGAGCCCTCGGTCAGACAGATAGATCGCGCTCATTCCCCATTCTACATACGGACATGCTGGCAGAAGTAAAGCTGTGAGTACCGGGCGTGAGTCGTGCTTCGGTAGCTCAGATGGTAGAGCACTTGCCCGCGAAAGGCAAAGGTCCCGAGTTCGAGTCTCGATCGGGCACACAGTTTTAATCTGCCAGGAAGTTTCATATCAGCGCACACTCCGCTGCAGAGTGAAAATCTCATTCTGGAAGCACGCTTACTGTTACTACATACACCGTGCGTGTGTCTGACTAACAGTCATTCCTCGCCAGATGACGCTGCTATTGCCTGGACATGCTTATACAGATAGTATAGGTCGGTGGTCATAATGTTATGGCTGACGAGTGTGTATTCTCTTGTTTTTTTTTGTATTTAAGTTAACGAAGAAAGGGTTATTTGTCACTCAACTAACCCCAAATAAAATGGTTCAAATGGCTCTGAGCACTATGGGACTTAACATCTGAGGTCATCAGTCCCCTAGAACTTAAAACCACTTAAACCAAACTAACCTGACATCACATCACACACATCCATGCCCGAGGCAGGATTCGAACCTGCGACGGTAGCGGTCGCGCGGTTCCAAACTGAAGCGCCTAGAACCGTTCGCCCACTGCGGCCCGCTCTACCAACCACCTCATCTCCACCCACATGTGAAGAGGGAGAATGAAGTAACACTGCCCGCCCGGTTAGTCTTTCGGTCTAACGCACTGCTTTCCAGGCGGGAAGGCGGGCCGGTCCCCGGCACGAATCCGCCCGGCGGATTAGTGTCAAAATCTGGTGTGCCGGCCAGTCTGTGGATGGTTTTTAGGCGGTTTTCCATCTGCCTCGGCGAATGCGGGCTGGTTCGCCTTATTCCGCCTCAGTTACACTATGTTGGCGATTGCTGCGCAAACACTTTCTTCACGTACGCGTATACCATCATTACTCTATCACTCAAACATTGGGTTTACACTCGTCTGGTGTGAGACATTCCCGGGGGAGGGGGGGAGGGGGGAGGAGAGTTCACTGGGGGATCGAACCGCACAATAACCATAGGCTAGGTTGGGGCGGCGGAGGGGTGAGTGGTCTGCTGTAGCCTGTTGTGAGGTTGTGTACCACTGCGGCTACGGCGGGGACGAAGCCTCTCCGTCGTTTCTAGGTCCCCAGTTCAATACAATAAGATACAATACAATGAAGTAACAATAAAGGGGGAAAAATCATGTTGACCACAAACGTTTCCGACATTGAGGAGGAGGGAAGAAGAACTATGCAGTATATCAAATTTGAAGTGCGTCACGTCAGTGATGTCCCCATATAGATTTGTCCACACATTTCCGGAGAAGATGGCCTGGCTGAGCGCTTTCCTCCCCCGCGACGCTCTGGCCGGCTGTTACACGTGGCCGCGGCGTCACGGCGCTATCGAGCGCGCGTCGCGACGCCGTATCGACGGCAGGCGTCGCCGCCACCGCCGCGGCTTCTTGCTGCTCGGCCCCCCTAATGACCCATTGTGCGTGTCCGGCGCCGCTCCCTGGGCCGGAAGCGCGATAACCCGGAAGCGACGCCGCGCGCCGCAGGGCGGCCGCCGACAAAAGACGGCGGCGGCCTCTTCGCCTCGCGGAAGCCTCCCGCCGAGAAGGCGCGCGGAAATGCAGCCATTCCGGGAAGGACGCCTTCTGCCCAGGAAGCGGTCCGCAGGCGCTCTCTTCAGCCCGCTGTTGCGACCGACGACTGTAAACGACTCCACGTCTGGATGGCACCGTAGAAACACACACACGTGTGGCTCACAGCTTACGACGAGCCGTCTTCGGTTTGTGTGTCGGTTTCAATGCTTGCTTATTCAAACTCCTGCACATATTTATGAGGGTGAGCCGTGGTAAAAATTGAAGTTTTAAGAGCGCGCCGCAGCGCGTAGTGTGAAGCAGTCGCCCTCCGTTTCTGGCGGTGGCGCCGCTGTGGCAATCTGTTTTGGTGTCTCCCTCTGGTGGGAAAGGGGAAAGGTTGCCTGTTCACGTGCATTTAAGGGGCGCTATGAGCTCGCCAGTGGGTCAGTCTGGGTCAGTCTCGGTCAGTCTCTTGTCCGCATTTGTTAGGCAGTTAGTGTCTGTCTGTCGTTCGGAGTGCTGGTATGTCTGTCGTTCGGATCAACCTTTAAAGCCGGCAAAATAAGAGTCTTTCCACTCCGCCAGTAAGAGAACTCAGCGTGTGTTCTCCCGGTGGGGGCTTAGTTCCCGCATCTGAGTCTCCGCGTTAGGCCGCCAGTCTGCTCGAGTTTGCTCAGGCACTCTCATTGGCGGTAAGATCGATCGGTTGGTCGGTCGCGTACTGAGACACAAGATGACTTTTCCGTCTTGAGCGTCGGCGCATGTGAGGTCGCCACGTGAGTCCAGTGGGCCGCGGCGTATAGCGAGGGGTAGTGACTTCGCGGTCGGCACGAGAGCAACAGGAGTCAACCCTCTTCATCAGTCTGGCCGGTGCGAGCTGCGACGACGTGAGACGGGAGATCGGCGCACCTTCCTGTGTCCGTTGAAGCGGTTGGCAGCGGACGGTTCGGGATAGAGATTTTGGGGTGCTGCGCCCGGTCTTCTCCAGAAATCGCAGTTTATTAGAAGTTAAGTGATTGGTGATATGTTGTTTCATTTACTTGTTAATTTCTACTTGTTTTCTTGGTGAGGTCACCAGCCGTTTTGCTTTGGGGTCGTCCCACCATTCTTCTCCCTTTGCCCACCCGCGGGAAGGTGGTTATTTACGATTTGGGTGATCCGTTTTTCCCTTGTGGAGTAGGGGCGGGTTAGAGCAAACTGCGGTTCAGGTTGTTCGGTAATCTCCCTGTCAATCTATCAATCTGCCGTACGTTAGTAGCTGCCTCTGTCATGTTTGTCGGATTCCGTGTGTTAACGAATTTATTGCTTGGAGTGTAACGGCCTAATTCCTGAAATATGTTTTGATCTTGCCTATCATTTTGAGAGGCGGTATCTGTGTACTGTAGAGCATGTTAACTTGTTGAGCCAACCCTGTATAATTTTATGTAAGATTGCATTTCATGGGCTTTTATTTAAATGATCATTTTAGTATATAAAGTTGTCACCCTTTCACCGTAAGACTTTTCTTAGAAGTTAAAATCAAGTTGCACCTTCGGTGGCAAGGTTAATATTTTAACTGCTAGTGTTTTGTACCATTTCCATCCCTCCAATGGGGGGTGCATAGTTAGTGTGCTTGTGTAAATTGTTAAGACTCTTAGTTTAAAGTAATCTGGTGTGTTGCAGATTTGCACCGGTGTAGTCTTCCAGAGGCTGTTGTGAGCGGTCGTAACTACGGCTGTGCCAAAAGGGAGCGGCAAGGTTCTCTGCCCGAAAGCTCACACAGTCAAAACTTGTTTCTTTCCGCCTCTGAATAAATTGTAACTTTGATATTTAGAGGCTGCTTTCTGATTATAATTCTAATCTGTTTCTTTTAAAAAATGTTTTAGGCACTATTAAAGTGAATAAAATTCCCATTTGTTAAAAGGAATTTGGATATGATTTCATCAGTTACTCTCTGGCAACTACTTCCATGCTTACATAGTGTGATTAAGTGTGTTAATGTTCTTGATGGATCGCTACTAAATAAAATAAATTCTTAAGAATATTCTCTGAAAATAAATCACAGTTCAGAGGGGATGCTGAAAAGAATGCCTCCGAATTTATTAAAGCTTTTTAAATAAAAGAAACTTTACCAGCAGTCTACATCTTCATTCGTCGCGGCTACATTTTTATGTCTCAATATCCTCACCCTGGCGGCGAACACTTTTCTCCCAACGAGAGACCAGTTTGTTGCTAGCGAATTTCTTGACGGAGGCTCACCTCACCTCTGCTGGCACCAATTCATCATTATCGAAGTCAAGTCCTCGAAGAGTTTCTTTAAGTTCTAGTAACAGATGTCACTCTGATGGATCCAAATCGAGCCTATTGAAGATGGTTGATGTGACTGAACTCAAGGCGCTGGACTGTAGCAAATGTTGCAGCGCTTCTGTGTGGTCGGGCATTGTTACGCTGAAGTCTTCTAATTCGAAAATCTACTACAGCCGGCTGTTTTTCACCGACGTTGTTACACGCTACAGTTCAAATGGTTCAAATGGCTTTGAGCACTATGGGACTTAACATCTGAGGTCATCAGTCCCCTAGAGCTTAGAACTACTTAAACCTAACTAACCAAAGGACATCACACACATCCATGCCCGAGGCAGGATTCGAACCTGCGACCGTAGCGGTCGCGCGGTTCCATACTGTAGCGCCTAGGACCGCTCGGCCACCTTGGCCGACCGCTACAGTTCAGAGCCCTCTAGAAGCAGAGGGCTGCAAATGCGTAGACACAAAGAATAAAGGTGTAAAACGTTAATAACTCTTGTTTTATTTAAAAACATCAAAAGTTTTCGCACAAAAAATTCGGAGGCAATACTATTTAGCACGTCCTCATATGGTAGTTAACTATTCATATGCACTATGTGATCAAAAGTAGCCGGCCGAAGTGGCCGTGCGGTTAAAGACCGCTACGGTCGCAGGTTCGAATCCTGCCTCGGGCATGGATGTTTGTGATGTCCTTAGGTTAGTTAGGTATAACTCGTTCTAAGTTCTAGGGGACTAATAACCTCAGCAGTTGAGTCCCATAGTGCTCAGAGCCATTTTTTTTGATCAAAAGTATCCTGTCACCTGGCTGAAAATGACTTACGTGGCATCCTCCATCGGTAGTGCTGGAATTCAGTATGGTATTGGCCCACCCTTAGCCTTGATGACAGGTTCCCTCTCGAAGGGAGACGTTCAATCTGGTGTTGGAAGGTTTCTTGGGGAATGGCAGCCCATTCTTCACGGAGTGCTGCACTGAGGAGAGGTATTGATGTCGATCGGTGAGGACTGGCACGAAGTCGGCGTTTCAAAACATCCGAAAAGTGTTCTATATGATGCAGGTCAGTGCATTACAGGGATGTTATTGTTGTGTAACCACTCCGCCACACTCCGTGTATTATAAACAGGTGGGCTGGTCCCGGCGGAGGATCGAATCCTCCCTCGGGCATGGGTGTGTGTGTGTGTGTTTGTCCTTAGGATAATTTAGGTTAAGTAGTATGTAAGTTTAGGGACTGATGACCTTAGCAGTTAAGTCCCATAAGATTTCACATATTTTTTTATAAACAGGTGCTCGATCGTGTTAAAAGATGCAATCGCCATCCCCGAATTGCTCTTCAACCGTGGGAAGCAATAAGGTGCTTAAAACATCAATGTAAGCCTGTGCCACGCAAAACAACAAGGGGTGCATGCCCCCTCCATGGAAAACACTACCACACCATAACACCACCGCCTCCGAATTTTACTGTTGACACTACACACGCTGGCAGATGACGTTCACCGGGCATTCGCCATACCCACACTCTGCCATCGGATCGCCACCGTGATTCGTCACTTCACACAACGTTTTTCCACTATTCAGTCGTCCAGCATTTACGCTCCTTACACCATTTACGGAGTGATGTGTGACTTATGAGCAGCCGCTCTACCATGGAATCCCAGTATTTTCACTTCCCGCCTAACTGTTATAGTGCTTGCAGTGGATCCTGACGCAGTTTGGAATTCCTGTGTGCTGGTCTGGATAGCCATCTGCCTAATACACATTATGACACTCTTCAACTGTCGGCGGTCTCTGTCAGTCAGCAGACAAGGTCGGCCTGTACGCTTGTATGGTGTAAGTGTCCCATCACGTTTCCACTTCCCTATAACATCAGAAACAGTGGACCAAGGGATGTTTAGGAGTGTGGAAATTTCACGTACAGACGTATGACACAAGTGACACCCAATCACGTGACTACGTTCGAAGTCCGTGAGTTCCGCGGAGCGCCCCATTCTGCTCTCTTCCGATGTCTAATGACTACTGAGGTCGCTGATATGGAGTACCTGGCATTAGGTGACAGCACAATGCACCTAATATGAAAAACGTATGTTTTTGGTGGTGTCCGGATAGTTTTGATCACAAAGTGTATGACTTCACAGCCAATGTCAATCCCCTTTGGTCGAAACTGGCAGGTTGTCTGTAGACAGTAACAAAAAGAATTTTAATTTTCCTTTACAATGATTGCATTCCCCACGCTCTTGAGGGTTGCAAAACGAATAAATTTTTAGCATTTACGGACTTGAAATCGGAAAGAGGACACGTGACGTCCCCTCGTTCAGTTGAAATCAGAAATCTTTCACGTGCGGCCCCTCGCTCACTGTGTGAGGCAATCTTTGTCTTGACCCTCCCAATTTACGAAAGAATTATTAAGGATTCAATCGCAGCTAAATATATGTGACACGCCAGATTATAAATATGACTGCTGGTCGTTTGATTCGCAGCAATTTTAGCTGTGCTCTTACATTCATGCCTAGCCGCACCGTCGGAAATCGTGACATACACTTATGAGCCAAGAGATTACCACTACCTGCTTAATAGCATCTTTGCCCATCTCTGGACGAAATACATAATTGATCCTGCGTATCAGGTATCCGACGGTTGGTTGGTAGGTTTTTGGAGGTATCTGGCATTAGAGTCTACTCACAGGTAATGTAATTCGCGTAGATAACAGGCTGCAGATTTGGGTTTGCCGTGTTTGCGCCCGATAGCGACCCAGATGGGTTCCATATGATTTACATGAGGCGACTTTGCGTGAGTTCACTATAATGCTGTAGCATGGTTTCGGCTCCGAGACACGGACAATTATACTGATGAAAGATGACACCGCCGTTGGGGAAGACATCAAGCATGAAGGGATGGCGCAGTGGTTAGACACTGGACTCGCATTCGGGAGGACGATTGTTCAATCCCGCGTCCGGCCATCCTGATTTAGGTTTTCCGTGATTTCCCTAAATCGCTCAAGGCAAATGCCGGGATGGTTCCTTTCAAAGGGCACGGCCGACTTCCTTCCCCGTCCTTCCCTAATCCGATGAGACCGATGACCTCGCTGTCTGGTCTCCTTCCTCAAACCAACCATGAAGGGATGTAGGTGATACGCAGCAGTCAACGTGTCTTCGATTGCCATCCCAGCTCCCATGCAAGCGCAGGAGAAAGTCTCCCATCAGCCTGCATCGGTGGCGCGCTGCACGTTTCGAACGACCGTTCACCTCGATGACGGCGTTTGTGGAGACGACCAGCGACCTAGTGTAGGAAAAATGTGATTCACCCGAAGAGCCGTCACGTTTCCATTGATCGACGCTCGAGTACTGATCGTCACGTAACCGCTCAATCTTAAGTGACGATTTTGTTGGGTCAGCTTGTGAGCTCATAGGGGTAGCCTGCTGAGGAGCTCCATGTTCAACAATGTACGATGAACGACGTGCTGTGAAACACTTGTAAGTGCTCTTTCGGCAGGGATACTAAAGATCTGTCCTACTTTGCAGAGCAGACAAGCCTCCGAACACCAAGTTCTTTGAAGATTCGTGAACGTCCAACCATTTACGCCTAGTGGTAGTTCCACAGTCCTATGTCTTTCTATTAATGCTCACGACAGTACCACGTGAACATCCAATCAGCTTCGCAGTTCTCGAGATGTTCACAGACTCTGCGTAATAATAATGTACCCTTTGTCAGAGTCGCTGATCTCAATGGATTTCTCCCATTTGGAACCCATATCTTCGTCAGCATTATCCCACGTGCGTGTCTGCTCCGCTTACATACTTTTGTTACCGAGTCACGTACTCACAACGCACCAGGCAACATCCAACGTCGCACTGGACAGGGGTCATAATATTTTGACTTTTCAGTGTATTCCGAAATAAACAGCCGAATATTTGTGACAGGCAAGAATTTAGTGGCACAGGCAGAAGAGCATGTATCTTAGGAAGACACCAACCAACAAGTCCTAGAAGGAGTACTGGGGAAAACGATACAAGGCTAAACAAAAAACTGCAGCCTTTCTCCTTCAAAAGCCATTAAATGGGAAACAACTCAAGCGAAACAATTTAGATGATCTTTAAGGCTTTTTAACAGGAAACTACAATTCATCAAAACATTACATATTCATAATACACAACGTTAATTATTAATAATTCACACTGAAAGTCATTCTGAGGCACATCAGAGCTCGAAAATTACAATAAAGTAATAGGGCGGCCCCCAGTCAAGGTCAGGACACAAACCTGCACACGACACAACAGATCTCAGACGTGGACATCGGAACCAGACCCCCTCTCCTCCTCCCCTCCCCCCGCATCCCCCCCCCCCCCCCACCCAGCGACGGGCCGAGAGAGGACAGGTTGTACACTACAACATATACAGCAAAGCGCTCTTAAGCAGTGAACCGGCTAAATGAAGCGAAAGTCTTTGCTCCGGCTCTAAAAGAAATCCAGTAACTAATATTGACATTTCGGCACCACTGAATGCACCATCACTCCGATCGTTATACTAATTATTGAAGTTAACGGATTCGAGTGAGATACACACTTAAGCCGGAATTGCTACTCCAAGAATCGAAATTTGCCACAGTCTTAATAAATGCAGGAGGAGTCTTCAAACTATGATCCACAACCCAAGATATAGCAATGGCCTGTTATTAACTTAATGATCAAATCAGAATTTTTTAAGAACATCAGTTGTCCTCATGGAATTGTCTAGTACAGTTTATATATAATTTATCAGAGGCAAGCATCATATGAAAAAAATCCACCTGTTTTTGTTGAATGTGGTTGTAGTATCTAAGGGAAAAGAAAAAAGTTACTGGCTGCAAGGGACAAGTTTGTGCCACTTAAGTGGATATCTTTTCCAAAGGCCAACCTAGTGAGAAGATGTTACTTAGAGTTAGACACAGGCTTCTAGGCTTAAAAGTAAGTCACAGTCTGCACTTTAATTAAAATTGTGCTCTCAAAATTTTTAAAAACATTTACTCTTAACGTAAGTCAATTTCCCCACTGGATAAAGTTGAGCATGTGCCGCAAACCCTTAAAAAATCACATTAAACAAAAATGAGGGAGTGCATCACAACAAAAAATTGAAAAATCAAGAGAGAGGCCAGCGCAAGGCTGTTTCAGACAAAATCAGTTCCCTGGAGAAAATACAAATGACGCTCATTGTAAACACCAGTAAGTGGAACTGGGCTTTTTCCTCGACCAAGGAACCCGGAGAAGGCGTTGACTCGATGCCCAGCAAAATTCTCTTGTGAAGATGCTTTGGTCGTGTAGTGCAGAAGGAGATACTACCGATGGGCTTCGCCGAATCGCACTAAATTGTCTGGGAGGTACCCGGGAACTGTGCGAGTAAGTACAGCAAGGGCAGGACTAAGTTGGGCCAGGACGACACGTCAAAAACCGCAACGCCCGGCACGGTTAAAGCAGACCGCCAACGCTCACACCAGAAAAATTAGGAATAACTGTCCTAAAAAACTCTTACGTTATTTGATTTTCACACAGTTGAGCAAGACTGAACGTATTCAGACAGTTCTCTCTTTACTTATTCTGATCAACACTAAACTGACACACAATATTTTTTAGTTCAACGCAATCTGACTTTCAATAATCCCTACAAAAGAATTACCCTGACTGACAATAACCTATTCCTTTCAGGAATAACTTACCTCACAAAAATCTTCATTTCTCGAACTACTGCAATACAGTGAGCGCTAATACTGCCAGCTAAATAAAAGATTCTAACTACTGAGGACACTAACTGCTGACAGGCATAGTTAGCAAATCAAAGATTTTGATGGAGAACAAACAATGTATTTACCTTAATAGTGTTCAAAAGTCATAATATATATACATCATTTTCTGACATCCAGTTAAACAAATTTCCTTTTTCTGACGGACACACGTCCACATCGTCCGCTCAAATCTCTGGCATCTCTGTCCCCACATCCACCACTGCTGGCGGCTCACCTCCAACTGCCTAACGCTACGCGCTGTTCACATCCAACTGCCCAACACTACACAAGCGAATATTCCAACAATGAGTCCAACCAGCCACATACTGCACACAGCGCAGTCAGCGATTTTCATACAGAGCACTACGTGGCGTTACCAATATAAAAACCTAAACAGCCTTCTTACAAACGGTGCGCCAGCAGTGCAGACCACTGGGCACACCAACCGCCATAACCGCCCAGTTCCGACTGCCCACTCCCCTTCCGAACAACCCACTTCTTCTGCCACCAGAGGCAGAACCAAAGACCCTCTCACGGGGAAAGACGGCACTCAACTCGTCTGGCGCGATCTTTCGAACTCTGCGCACTGCTCATCTGCATGTCATTTAAACTGTAGTATTAGACTTGTTACTAACCATACTATCGGAAATCGCTATATATTCGGAGAAAACGGTCAAATATTTGTAACAAGACGGAATGTAAATGTAATTGCTGGTTGTTTCACTCGCCGAAATTTCGTTTTTCGTTTTTTTTAAACAGACTGAGGTATCTAAATGGAAGAAACTCATTATGAGGGAGCACGCTCTTATATATAAATTCATCGAATACTGCAGAACATACAGGGCTATTACAAATGATTGAAGCGATTTCATAAATTCACTGTAGCTCCATTCATTGACATATGGTCACGACACACTACAGATACGTAGGAAAACTCATAAAGTTTTGTTCGGCTGAAGCCGCACTTCAGGTTTCTGCCGCCAGAGTGTTCGAGAGCGCAGTGAGACAAAATGGCGACAGGAGCCGAGAAAGCGTATGTCGTGCTTGAAATGCACTCACATCAGTCAGTCATAACAGTGCAGCGACACTTCAGGACGAAGTTCAACAAAGATCCACCAACTGCTAACTCCATTCGGCGATGGCATGCGCAGTTTAAAGCTTCTGGATGCCTCTGTAAGGGGAAATCAACGGGTCGGCCTGCAGTGAGCGAAGAAACGGTTGAACGCGTGCGGGCAAGTTTCACGCGTAGCCTGCGGAAGTCGACGAATAAAGCAAGCAGGGAGCTAAACGTACCACAGCCGACGGTTTGGAAAATCTTACGGAAAAGGCTAAAGCAGAAGCCTTACCGTTTACAACTGCTACAAGCCCTGACACCCGATGACAAAGTCAAACGCTTTGAATTTTCGGCGCGGTTGCAACAGCTCATGGAAGAGGATGCGTTCAGTGCGAAACTTGTTTTCAGTGATGAAGCAACATTTTTTCTTAATGGTGAAGTGAACACACACAGTGTGCGAATCTGGGCGGTAGAGAATCCTCACGCATTCGTGCAGCAAATTCGCAATTCACCAAAAGTTAACGAGTTTTGTGCAATCTCACGGTTTAAAGTTTACGGCCCTTTTTTCTTCTGCGAAAAGAATGTTACAGGACACGTGTATCTGGACATGCTGGAAAATTGGCTCATGTCACAACTGGAGACCGACAGCGCCGACTTCATCTTTCAACAGGATGGTGCTCCACCGCACTTCCATCATGATGTTCGGCATTTCTTAAACAGGAGATTGGAAAACCGATGGATCGGTCGTGGTGGTGATCATGATCAGCAATTCATGTCATGGCTTCCACGCTCTCCCGACTTAACCCCATGCGATTTCTTTCTGTGGGGTTATGTGAAAGATTCAGTGTTTGAACCTCCTCTACCAAGAAACGTGCCAGAACTGCGAGCTCGCATCAACGATGCTTTCGAACTCATTGATGGAGACATGCTGCGCCGAGTGTGGGAGGAACTTGATTATCGGCTTTTTGTCTGCCGAATCACTAAAGGGGCACATATCGAACATTTGTGAATGCCTAAAAAAACTTTTTGAGGTTTTGTATGTGTGTGCAAAGCATTGTGAAAATATCTCAAATAATAAAGTTATTGTAGAGCTGTGAAATCGCTTCAATCATTTGTAATAACCCTGTACTTATGTTGAATTCATTGATAACGGAAAGGTGGAAAAAAATTGCACACTACATGACGCCTGAATAATTCATTTAATGACGGGTTTCGTAGCTTAGAAGCCACATCATCAGGTTATAAATGTTAAATCATGACATTAAACTTACGGCATGGACGGGATCGAGCATTCCTTGTCTTTGAATAAATGACGTAGTTAGTGATTATTCATAGACAAAAAATATTCTGTCCAGTCTATGTCGCAAGCTTAATGTCATGATTTAAGATATCTAACCTGATCAAACCGTTCCTAACTTATGACACTTGTCGTTCAATAAATTATTTACTAGCGCAGGCAAATGATTATTAGTTAGGATGCCTACTTATGGCTGCTGCTGTCCCTCATACTAGACAATGTATTACTTTTATGTTTCTTGCTTCCACTGCCAGTTTCCTTACAGTTTGCGCTGTCCCCGCCCCACTCATGAGTTTTATTATTTGCTTAGTTCGGCTCTGTCTAAATGTTGACTAAATTTGTCGAGTGGAAGAGAGGACGGCGCAGCTGATGTAGAAAATGTCGCATATGGCGATCATTCACCAGTAACTGACGCTGTCTGACTGCTTCTCGTGATTACTCTTATTCATAACTCCTTTTTTACAATAGTTAGAGAGATTTATTTCGGGTCTTGAGGTACCGCCTACTGCGTTACCGGCCGTTAAGTTGCTTCTTCCTACTTTCGCTGTTATACCCAAAGTTCCTCATTATACATTCTTCGGTTTTTTTCCTCCGAAGTCCAACAACCGCCTCGGAGTATCCCGCCGCCGCCACTCTGGACCTCCATGGAGCGACGTCATCAGCCTCCCTGTGTTTGCTCCATGGCGGCCCGCTACTTGCCGCCTCAACGAAACTCCGCGCCGGTTGCTGGCTCTGTGTTTGAATTATCTGCACGTATGAAAACCAAATACTTCCGCGATATTTATGCACTTAACTAACAAATCCTAACCCGCAACTCAATTTTATCATTTAACCCTTTCGTGAGCCGTGGGAAACACGCTTCCCACTACAATGATCTCGCTCCTAGTCCCGTGGGATTCACAGTTCCCACCTCTGTATGGTGCTACTACCTAGTGAACAGTATAGGGTACGACTTCCAGTCGGAAGTTGCCGCCGTTTTTGCTGTACCTTCGCGCAAAGACATTGTATAGCTGAGTGTTGCTCTGTAGAGGAGCCTTTCAGCGCTGTTTGCGTGACATTTTGTGATTTTTTCCTCAAAGCTATAGTATAAGGTAAATACTTTTGATTTACCCAAACCTATGAAGGAAAACGTAAAATTCGAACGAGGGGAATTCCAGTTTGAAACAAAAGGAGCGGTTTCTGCAATAAAATGGATGGATAACCTTCCAGTCACTTTCCTGTCCTCAGTTCATGACCCATGAGAAACAGCAACAGTGAAAAGGAAAAACAAGGGTGGTACTAGTACAGAGATTTCTTGTCCTGAAGTTGTGGCAGAATACAACAAAATAAGTTTGAGGTATGCTATTGGCAGCTGTTCTGTAAAATGGTGGCACAGAATATTTTATTTCCTGGTGGACGTTGCATCAGTGAACAGTTTTATCCTGTGGAAAATAAGTAAAAGAGAAAGTGGACAGCATGATCAGCTCACATACAGGATCCATCTAGCCAGAAAATTGAACGCTGGCTTCTCATCCCAAAAAAGGCGTGGACAAAAACCTGTCTTTCTGGCAAAAAGAGGTAAGTACCTGAAGATGTGGCTGTAGGGGAGCATCAACCCAGTTTAGGAGAGACCTACTGGACGTGCCGTCATTGTAGTACCAAAGCTCCGGAAAAGAGCATTCGCTGTGTTTGTAGATATTGTCAAATACCACTTTGCATAGACCCATGTTCCAGAAAATTTCATGGCAAGTAATTGTGAACAATCATTGTAACAAGAGAAGTAAATTTATCAAATAAATATGACATATATTGAAAAAGTTGTTTTTGTCATTTAACTCCAAGGAAGGGCAGTGGGAAGAATACTTCCCACCTTGTTGTGTGACCTCACTTTCACAATTTGAGCAAATTTGATATTCTGTATGATAAATATACCTATCTGTTAACTACTATCTGTTTTGTGGCGGCGTTCGTAGCGACAAACAATTCGCTGTAGAAACGGCTTACGAAGTCACCGCCACACTTTTAATAGCGGGCCGACCGGTCCGCTGGAGCAGTGAACAGAAAGATGAAAACCCAAACACTCTGATTAAATAAAAGTCGGTACTTATCTTTATTAACGAAGATACAGAAACACAGTAGTGAAGTCCGTGTCTACAGAAATCTGTCTAGTTCGAGTCGGAGCGGCTAGGTCAGCGTCGGCTGACGACAAACAACAACTCTGCTGCGATGAAGACACAACTGACTAGCAAGTACACAATTCGGTGGCGAGTATACAACTGAGCGGCGAATACAGAACTGTCCTAGCGCTCGCGACTCCAGCGCTTAAGAACCCAGAAGCCAGCGGTGGCGCGCGCAGACTTGCGGCGATTTCCTGTCTCGCTGGCGCTGCTTATGCGGACGGCGTCCGGACTTTGATGCTGCCAACCTTTTGGCAGCGGGCTCGGGTGGCATTACTGGCTAGGATATAACAATCTGCTCTCCACTCATTAAAAAAAAACTGCTCAATAATTTTGCCCACGAAAGGGTTAATTAGAATTTGTGCTAGGCCAGGGGCGGTAGATGGCGCATGCAACAGACCACTTGTGTGTTACACCACAAGTTATAACATTTTACATTCATAACGTTCAATATATGCTCAGGTTTGTCAAACGTCTTTTTTTAACACAGATTATTAGAACATTTCTTGACCGCTAGGTTCATCAGTTAGATCACCTACTTTACAGCAGATGAATTACTTTACTGCCTGCGAATTCCCTTTGCCCATAATGGCCCTCGTGAGTTCATCGTGACGTTTGATCTCATGTATTATATAATAATTAAACAATGGGAACTATTGTGTTGTAAGCTATGAAGCACCTTGCCAATAGTACTGTATGAAGCCTATGCGCTTAGTTCTGCTCCACATATCTAGAAGTACTTGCAGACTTCCGGTAAGAAATTATATTGGGAATAGACTTCCGTTGCAGCTGTACTCTTGTAATCTACAACCGAAACTGTGCTAATGAGACACGGGAGTTCCGCACTATTAGGCCGTGGGAGCCCTCCTCGTTGCAGCCGTAGCAAATGAAGAACTTCCTCGTTCCGGCACGCTGCCTCCCTCCCAGCTGCCCGTTGCCCGCAGCCCATCCTCTCCTTCTTGCACTGCTCGCACCGTTGTGCACCAAATAACAAAGACCGACAGCCGTTCTTTGCGTACACCGATGCATCTAGATGTTCACCTTGTTTCATAGCTGCTTCGTGTACTAGGTTATTTCGTTCGATTCCCGAACGCATTTGCTTCTTCAATGAACCACGCTATTCACAACCAGTGTAAACCACCACGCGCTGATTTTCCACTTCATGTAAACAAACCCAACGCTCGATAAATTGTATGAGAAAAAGAAACTTTCCAGCAGATTCTTAAAAAAACATTCTATATCTTTATAAAAATCATTGTACGTTTCACATACCCTCCAAAACGATTGCATCGATTTCATCTGCAGTTGCTACTGACATTACTTACAATTTAGAAAGAAGCGCCTGTAGCGGTAAGAGCCACCTGTCTTACTTAAGAGTGGAGTTGGAGGTGAAAAGGGAGAGGAGGGGGACGTAGAAGTCACGAAAGTCTGGAGCAATTTATTTTAAGTTTTGTTTCCAAATAACTCTTTACTTTCATTATTTGTGCAAAAAAATCTGCGGGCTGGGGTGGCGGGGGAGGATAAATAACCCCTCTCACCCATAGGGTTGGGGCAAAGCTGTGTATCACTGAAGTGAAAAAATATTACATAACGATCGACGTTAACGTCGAATCGATTGGTTTCAGGGTCGCTAGACATATAAGGAACAGCCCCGACGACATTTCATCCGAACAGTTAGCATAGGAACGAGGGAGGGGTTGCAGAGACAAAAATGGTTCAAATGGCTCTGAGCACTATGGGACTTAACATATCAGGTCATCAGTCCCCTAGAACTAAGAACTACTTAAACCTAACTAACCTAAGGACATCACACACATCCATGCCCGAGACAGGATTCGAACCGGCTCCAGACTGTAGCGCCTAGAACCGCTCGGCCACTCCGGCCGGCGGTTGCAGAGACAGCCACATATCAACATATCTCCGAAACTCTTAAGCAATTTCTACCAGACCTGGAACACGTATCATGTGTTATCTGAAAAAGATTAGTTTATCAGTGATACTCCCTTATGGGGTGAGGGTTGGGTAGGGTAAAAAAGGGGCGACATAAAAGCGTAATTCAGGAACGCCTCGAGCAATTCCAATCAAAATTGGTATACATATGTGACTAATTATTTGTATAAAAATTCTGTAGGACCTAGATACCCCTACTATCGTTAAGCGTGCGAGTGGGGATGAGCTGACTTGGAATGCTTTAAAAGTATGAAGCGCAATTGGTCTCTGACATCATCATCATTTAAGACTGATTATGCCTTTCAGCGTTCAGTCTGGAGCATAGTCCCCTTATAAAATTCCTCCATGATCCCCTAACATTGGTGCCTCTTCTGATGTTTAAGCGTATTACTTCAAAATCATTCTTAACCGAATCCAGTACCTTCTCCTTGGTCTACCCCGACTCCTCGTACCCTCTACTGGTGAACCCATGAGTCTCTTGGGTAACCTTGCTTCTCCCATGCGTGTAACATGACCCCACCATCTAAGCCTATTCGCCCTGACTACTACATCTACAGAGTTCATTCTCAGTTTTTCTTTGATTTCCTCATTGTGGACACCCTCATGTCATTGTTCCCCTCCACTAGTACCTGCAATCATCCTAGCTACTTTCATATCGGTAATCTCAACCTTATTGATAAGGTAACCTGAATCCACCCAGCTTTCGCTCCCATACAACAAAGTTGGTCGAGAGATTGAACGGTGCACAGATAGTCTTGGTACTGACTTCATTCTTGCAGAAGAGAATAGATCGTAGCTGAGCGCTCACTGCATTAGCTTTGCTACACCTCGCTTCCTGTTCTTTCACTATGTTGCCTTCCTGTGAGAATATGCATCCTAAGTACTTGAAACCGTCCACCTGTCCTCCTCCTATTTGGCACTCAATCCGCTTATATCTCTTTACCACTGACACTACTTTCGGTTTGGAGATGCTAATCTTCATACCATAATCCTTACATTTCTGATCTAGCTCTGAAATATTACTTTGCAAACTTTCAATCGAATCTGCCATCACAACTAAGTCATCTGCATATGCGAGGCTGTTTATTTTGTGTTCACATATCTTAATCTCATCCAGCCAGTCTATTGTTTTCATCACGTGATGCATAAATAATATGAACATCAGTGGAGACAGGCTGCAGCCTTGTCTTACCCCAGACCCAACTCGCTTTATTTGTTCATGAGACCCAGAAAATATTTGATACAGTCTCCCAGGTAGATGCTATTTTTCTTGACTTCCGGAAGGCGTTCGATACAGTTCCGCACTGTCGCCTGATAAACAAAGTAAGAGCACACGGAATATCAGACCAGCTGTGTGGCTGGATTGAATAGTTTTTAGCAGACAGAACACAGCATGTTGCTATCAATGGAGAGACGTGTACAGACGTTAAAGTAACCTCTGGCGTGCCACAGGGGAGTGTTATGGGACTATTGCTTTTCACAATATATATAAATGACCTAGTAGATAGTGTCGGAAGTCCCATGCGGCTTTCCGCGGATGATGCTGTGGTATACAGAGAAGTTGCAGCATTAGAAAATTGTAGCGAAATGCAGGAAGATCTGCAGCGGTTAGGCACTTGGTGCAGGGAGTGGCAACTGACCCTTAACATAGACAAATGCAATGTATTGCGAATATATAGAAAGAAGGATCCTTTATTGTATGATTATATGATAGCGGAACAAACACTGGTAGCATTTACTTCTGTAAAATATCTGGGAGTATGCGTGCGGAACGATTTGAAATGGAATCATCATATAAAATTAATTGTTAGTAAGGCGGGTACCAGGTTGAGATTCATTGGGAGAGTCCTTAGAAAATGTTGTCCATCAACAAAGGAGGTGGCTTACAAAACACTCGTTCGACCTATACTTGAGTATTGCTCATCAGTGTGGGATCCGTACCAGATCGGGTTGACGGAGGAGATAGAGAAGACCCAAAGAAGAGCGGCGCGTTTCGTCACAGGGTTACTTGGTAACCGTGATAGCGTTACGGAGATGTTTAACAAACTCAAGTGGCAGACTCTGCAAGAGAGGCGCTCTGCATCGCGGTGTAGCTTGCTGTCCAGGTTTCGAGAGGATGCGTTTCTGGATGAGGTATCGAATGTATTGCTTCCCCCTACTTACACCTCCCGAGGAGATCACGAATGTAAAATTAGAGAGACTAGAGCGCGCATGGAGGCTTTCAGACAGTCGTTCTTCCCGCGAACCATACGCGACTGGAACAGGAAAGGGAGGTAATGACAGTGGCACGTAAAGTGCCCTCCGCCACACACCGTTGGGTGGCTTGCGGAGTATAAATGTAGATGTAGATTTAGATGTAGATTTACTCAAAAGAAAGAGCTTCACAAATTCACAAAGTGAGGAAATTAATAACGCGCTGGTCCACCTCTGGTTCTTACACAAGCAGTTATTCGGCTTGGCGTTCATTCATAGATTTGTTGGATGTCCTCCTGAGGGATATTGTCCCAAATTCTCTCCGATTGACTCGTTATATCGTCAAAATTTCATGATGGTTGCAGGGCCCTGCTTATAATGCTTCAAGGGTTCTCAACTGGGAAGACATCAGGCTACCTTTCTGGCCGAGGCTGGGTTTGGTAAGCACGAAGACAAGTAGTAGAAACTCTCGCCGTAAGCGGGCGGGCATTATCTTGCTGAAATTTAAGCCCAGGAAGGGGTAGAGTATCGTTGACATACTGCTGTGCAGCAACAGTGCCGCGGATGACAACAAAAGGGATCCTACTATGAAAAGAAGTGACACCCCAAATCAGGCCGTAAAGCGCGCGACACTCAGGTTGGTATCCCACTGCTGACTCTGGCGTCTTAGCTGATCATCGGGGCTCAATTCGAATCGGTACTCATCATTGATCTTCTGCCGTAGCTGAGTGGTCAGAGCGACAGAATGTTAATTCTAAGGGCCCGGGTTCGATTCCCGGCTGGGTCGGAGATTTTCTCCGCTCAGTGTTGTGCTGTCCTAATGATCATCATCATCATTTCATCCCCATCGACGCGCAAGTCGCCGAAGTAGCGTCAAATAGAAAGACTTGCACCAGGCGATCGGTCCACCCGACGGGAGGGCCTAATCACACGACAGTTACATTTTCCTGATCTTCCATTCAATGAGATTCCATACCGAAGTCGTGTCTGGAGTTGCCAAACCCTAGCTCGGACAGCAATGTCGCCTGATCTCTCCACAATTGAGAACGATTGGAGCATTAAGGGCAGAGCCCTCCGACCATCTCGGGATTTTCACGGTCTGACGCGTCATTTGGACAGAATTTTGCACGATATCCCTCAGGAGAAAATTCAACAACACTGTCAGTCAATGCCAAGCCGAATAACTTCTTGCATAAGGCCAGACGTGGAAAGACGTGCTACTGGCTTACTCAATTTGAGAAGCTCTTCCACATGAATAAATCAAAACAAAATTTCTGAAGTTGTAGCCATTTGTTCGTCTCTACGTGTATATCAGAACTACCCGTTTCCGTCGCGTTCGGATAATTTCTTCGTGGTGGACATTTTTTTTCTGTCTTGTTCAGCGCGTTCAAATCAAATGGTTCAAATGGCTCTGAGCACTATGGGACTTAACTTCTGAGGTCATCAGTCCCCTAGAACTTAGAACTACTTAAATCTAACTAACCTAAGGACAGCACACACATCCATGCCCGAGGCAGGATTCGAACCTGCGACCGTAGCGGTCGCGCGGCTCCAGACTGTAGCGCCTAGAACCGCTCGGCCGCTCCGGCCGGCACGGAGGCGCCCGTTCAGCGCGTCAATGATGTCTTGAGAACAAGCACTACAGCGAGCCAACAATGTTGTCAGCGTGTTTCGGGCCCAAAGTTCATGCCACGTGGCTGAATAGCACAGATGCATTTAACGTCCTCTCTGGAGTCGTGTACAAATATATGTGATGTGTATCATCACCACAAAACGTTGTGCTCAGTGCTGAGTGTCATTATTGCTGAGCGTCATTACCCCAACGTCGTTATTCCACACAGTTACCAGCGTCTCTCGCCGGCCGCGGTCGCCGAGCGATTCTAGGCGCTTCAGTCCGGAACCGCGCTGCTGCTGTGGTCGCAGGTTCGAATCCTGCCTCGGGCATGGATGTGTGTGATGTCCATAGGTTAGTTAGGTTTAAGTAGTTCTACGTCTAGGGGACTGATGACCTCAGATGTTAAGACCCATAGTACTTAGAGCCATTTGAACAATTTTAACTAATTAGACCACTATGTCATTGCGGAAAATTTCAGAACCTCCTTTGAACAGCAGCAGCTTGGAAATATAGTAGATAATGAAAAGATAATTGAAGCTAATCGAACACAAGGAACATCAATTGATATAGTGGAACATGGTTATGCTCGCTAACTTGCAGGAATTTCCGAGTGCTTAATTTACGGAGTAAAGATGTTTCGTTATGGGTGAAAAGGGAGGAGGCGATATATGATACAGATTTAGGAATACTGGGTTAAAATCCACATAACGCATGGCAAAACACCTCGTTACAGTTCATATGGCTTAGCCTACAAACACACGTAAAAGCGCAACAGAATAATCAAATTACAATCGACTCATCATACTAGACGTTATTCGTAAAGGCTACAATATAAATCATAGTGTGAGTCACGTGTTATTAGTACACTGCCTGCCACTTGTTACGTTTCATTCACAAATATCTGACTTTCCAGTTCCTTCATATACGAGGCGTATTTTTTAAGTAAGTACCGTTTTGAAATTAAAAAAAGACGTGCTAAGATATCTCAATAATTTTATTTTTGCATGAAAGCCTGTACCTTAATGTACGCACTGACGCCATTACAGTCTCATTCTTCCTTGTATACGGTGTGTATTGTTTAAGATGCCTCCGATAATCGTGAGTCCCCCCCCCCCGACTGTGAAGTATGGGCTGTTATAAGATTACTTAGTGCTAAAGGCCTAAAAGCGATCGATATTCATCGTGAGATCTGTGCAATTTACGGAGAAAACATTATGAGTCATGGAACGGTAAGAAAGTAGGTGAGAGCATTTAAAGATAGTCGCACGAATGTGCATGATGAACAACGGACTGGGCGTCCTTCGGTCGTTAATAGAAGTTTAGTGCAGGAAGTGGACAATAAGGTGAGAGAAAACAGACGCTTTAGGATTTCCTCCTTGCGGGATGACTTTCCTAATGTTGCTCGCAGTGTTTTGTATGGCATTGTGACCGAGCACTTGAATTACCGAAAATTGTGGGCACGTTAGGTACCGAAAATATTGACGGATGTGCACAAAACCAAACGTTTAGACAGTGCATTGACTTTCCTAGAGCGGTACCACAACGACGATGACGATTTCTTAAGCCAAATTGTTATGGGCTACGAAACGTGGGTGGCCTACGTCACACCAGAATCAAAGCAACAGTCCATGGAAGTTGAGCAAGGGCATCGTTTCGCTGCAAGACAATGCCCGTCCGCATGTGACGAATCAGACCAAAGATCTCATCACATCTTTTCGATGGGAAACTCTAGATCATCCTCCGTACAGCTCCGATCTTGCGCCCAGTGACTACCATCTGTTCCTGCACTTGAAGAAACACCTGGGCGGTCAGCGTCTTCAAGACGATGACCAAGTCAAAACAGTGGTGATGCAGTGGTTAACAAGTCAGGCGGCAGACTTCTATGAGGAGGGTATTCAAAAACTGGTACAACGTTATGACAAGTGCCTCAATATTGACGGAATTTATGTAGAAAAGTAGATTAAGGTACAGGCTTTCATGTAAAAATAAAATTATTGAGATATCTTAGCATGTCTTTTTTTAATTTCAAAACGGTACTTGCTTAAAAAATACGCCTCGTATTTGTAGGAGATTGAATCATGACCACTAAAACCAACACTTGCGTCACTCTTCTGCCAGTGTCGTGTCGGCTTGGAGAACATCTGTTGCCAAACCGTATAATACTAATGTGGTTAAGCCATTTAATAATTATTTTAGAGAGCAAGATTCATTGCTGTTTCGACATTCACCATCCATCTCTCGGTAAGTCGCCCCGTCATGGATATCGAAGTTAGGCGGCTTGTTATCGGCTCGTATCAGCGGATATTTTCTTAACAACGTTTAGCTTCACTTGACAAGCAATATTTCAAAGCGCGAAAGCGAGGATCTTCCCAGGTTGTTACCTTACTCTTTACAGAGGTTCCTTAATTACTACACACAACAAGAATCCCGTTAACGAATTGAGATTTATCACCCGCCGCTCTAGCATATGAATTATAGTCGTCGGTCCCGGAGTTAAGTGGGCTAAAGACGAAACAATGCGACCTCGCGTATCGTTTTCTTACAAAACAATTCGAGCTTTGTGTAAACTGTCACGGTTTCCTGAAACCAGATGCCCGTTTATGGAGTAGTATTTCTTCGTAACTTCAACCGAGCACGGTATTCCAATATTCTCCAATATTCGTGCCCCTACTGAAACAACAGTCAGTAAATTATATTAACATTTTGAAATGGTCCGAAGCGAATCAGTTGTCATTAAAGTATGCCAAGAACCAACACAAGCAGTTCAGTGCTCCTTAACACATTCCACGAATTACATTATTTTTAAAAAATCAGTTGAATTCAAGGGAATTAAAAATCAAGTTTTGATACCGACAGAAGACGATAACCTGAACTGGATAACTGACACTGAAGACTTAATGAAACGCCATAGCACGCCTACATTTACAGCATGCAAGATTGCAGCTTACTTCGGTGATTTAAAAACGAAGCAACCGGCAAGTATTATAATTCGCTGAAGGCTATTTATAGTAGCGAGAGGAAACAAGTTACTTGTACAGTATGACGCGGTATCCAAATTTACAGTTGCCTCTCCTCATTCGTCGTTTAACAGATTGTCATTATACACTGTATATTGTCCTAAATAGTCAAATTTCAAAGGCTTCCTGTTTTCTTGCCCTCAGACTACGCTTCCCTTGAAACCATAATAAGTCTACACTTCACACGGACACTTTAAGTAAATTATTCGTTAGTTGCCCATCCGAAAGCCTCGGCATACAGCAAGTACGTAGGTATCCCTCCCGTTTCTGTTCCAGTTTCCACTGCTTCTCCGCATCTCGAATCGCTACTTGTTCAACTTTCACCGAGTCAGGTGGCGAAGTGGTTAGCACACTGTATTCGCAGCCCACTATCAAGATTTGTACTTTTTTAATTTTTTAATTTTTTAACTTTTTTATGTTGAGATTCACAGCCGTTATACACTGAACAGCTGAAGAAACTGGTACACCCGCCTAATATCGTGTAGGACCCCCAATAGCACGCCACACGACGTGGCATGGACTCGACTGATGTCTGAAGTAGTGCTGGAGGGAATTGACACCATGATTCCTGCAGGGCTATCCATAAATCCGTAAGAGTATGGGAGGGGTGGAGATCTCTTCTGAGCAGCACGTTACAAGGCATCCCAGATAAGCTCAATAACGTTCATGTCTGTGGAGTTTGGTGGCCAGCGAAAGTGTTGAAACTCAGAAGAATGTTGCTGGAGCCACTCTGTAGCAATTCTGGACATGTGGGATGTTGCATTGTCCTGCTAGAAATGCGCAAGTCAGTTGGAATACACAATCGACATACATGTCACCTATCAGAGTCGTATCTAGACGTATCAGGGGTCCCATATCACTCCATCTGCACCCGCCCCACACCATTACAGAGTCCCCATCAGCTTGAAAAGTCCCCACCTGACATGCAGGGTCCATGGATTCATGAGGTTGTCTCCGTACCCCTACATGTCCATCCACTCTATACAATTTGAAACGGGACTTGACCGACCAGGCAACGTGTTTCCAGTCATCAACAGTCCAATGTCGGTGTCGACAGGCCCAGGCGAGGCGTAAAGCTTTGTGTCGTGCAGTCATCAAGGGTACATATCGATGATGTTTCGTTGAATGGTTCGCACGCTCACACTTGTTGACTGCCCCGCATTGAAATCTGCAGCAATTTGTTTAAGCGCTGCACTTCTGTCACGGTGAACGACCCTCTTCAGCCGTCGTTGGTCCCGTTCTTGCAGGATCTTTTTCCGGCCACAGCGATGCCGGAGATCTGATGTTTTACCGGATTCCTGATATTCACGGTACACTCGTGAAATGGCCGTATGGGAAAATCCCCACTTCATCGCTACCTCGCTGATGCTTGAAAGGTGGCTACACTGAGCCACAGCGCCAGAGATTGCGCCAAAGAGTATTATTCAGCCGCCTCCACTGGCACTGCTTGGGTAGAACTCGTAGTAGTCAGTGCTTGTTGAGATGTGCTAGTGAAGAGTGCTGGTCCAGAACTCGTAGCAGGCAGTGCTTGCTGAGATGTGATATTGGAGAGTTCTGGCTGAGATGTGGTAGTAGCGAGTCGGTGTGGAGGGATTGTAATGTTTGGAGTGCTTTTCATCAATATAAACGAAGGTAAAAAAAAAAAAAAATTTCTTTTCTCTCTCATTATTTCAGTGTCCTAAATAATGCGTCATTACAGGTTCAGTCAACAAAGCATCTGGCGTGTGTTCTTGTATTAGAGTGTAATTCTGGGTTTCTTGCACAATTATAGTATTTCTAATTTTTTTTATCACGTCAGTATAAATGATATTTAAAATTTCTTGTCTTGTTGAAGAAGAACCGTGCCAGATGTGTACGTTGAGTCACACTCCCACACACAGAACAAATACACTTGTGCTTTGGTTTCGTAGGTTTTATAATTGCTGGGGACTTAATTAATTAATTGGGTTAACAGGAAATTTTCATTTCATTCTTTGTTGTTGTTCTATGCAGTCACATTGCGTACAAATACTAGTCAGGGCCAACCGTTTACGAGACACAGTGTAATCGGACATACAGCTACCAAAAATATTTGCGTTATATATAATTAAGCCCCCATGCATGCTGTATCCTACCGTTCGTGCGCCGACTATAACACCACGTTCAAACTCACTTAAATCTTGATAACCTGGCATTGTAGCAGCAGTAACCAATCTAACAAATGCGCCAGACACTTGTTGTCTTACATAGACGTGTTCTGCCATTTTTCATATCTCTGTGTTTGAATACGAATGCTTAAAGCAGTTTCTTTGGCTCTTTACTGTAAATTTATGCTTGAGGTTTTTTTATTTGAAAACGGGCAAACACTATACTTTTTTCATTAATAATTAATTTATTTCGGCTCATTGGGCTGTTGTTTGATTTTCAAGGGGACGAAATTAGCTAGTCGCAGATGTCTTCTGCATTTACAAGGGCGTGTTGAAAAATAATACTTTCAGTTTATTATTCTGTCTTCGGTTTCTGTTGAGGTGTTATATGTCATATATATTAGTCGGTGAAGTTTCCTGATTCGATGACGCAACTCTCTGCCGCAAGAGGGCTTCATACTGTAGCGTGTAACATGGCGGCGTGTAATGTAACTACGTCGGTGCGTGAGAAACATCGTGCTGTAACCGAGTTTCTAACCACTGAAAACATGCGTCCAATTGAAATCCATAGAAGAATGAAAGCTGTGTTCGGTGATGATTGTATCGACATTGGTAATGTGGTACATTGGGTTATTCGTGCCACGTAGAGACGGAAACGGTGGTGCTAACCGCAACATATGTGACAGAGTGCGGAGTGGACGATCGCGTAAGGCAACTGACGAGACTCATCGGAATCGGGTTGATGAAGTCAGCTGAGAAAGTCGTCGAATGACAATGGTAAGTGGGGCATGTCACGAGAGCGTGTACACGCCATCGTTGCAGAATTGCGGTACAGAAAAGTGTGAGCACGCTGGGTGCCTGTGATGCTCACTACTGACATGAGAGGAGATAGAACATTTGTTAACAGTTTCTTTTGCATTTTGAGTGTGAGGGTGAATGGTTCCTTAACTACACTGAGACAAGGGATGAAAGGTGGATGCATCATTTCGACCCCGAAGACAAGAGAGCATCAATGGAGTTCCGCCACAAAGCATCAGCGACGCCAAGAAAATTCAAGACAAGGGCATCAGCAGGCAAAGTCATATTCACAGTGTTCTGGGATGTTCAGTGTACGATGCAGTTGGAATTCATGCCTAACGGGCACCACCATTAATTCTGCAAGGTACTGCGAAACCATCTACATCTACATCAATACTCCGCAAGCCACCTGACGATGTGTGGCGAAGGGTACCTTGAGTACCTCTATCGGTTCTCCCTTCTATTCCAGTCTCGTATTGTTCGTGGAAAGAAGGATTGTCGGTATGCTTCTGTGTGGGCTCTAATCTCTCTGATTTTATCCTCATGGTCTCTTCGCGAGATATACGTAGGAGGGAGCAATATACTGCTTGACTCCTCGGTGAAGGTATGTTCTCGAAACTTCAACAAAAGCCCGTACCGAGCTACTGAGCGTCTCTCCTGCAGAGCCTTCCACTGGAGTTTATCTGTCATCTCCGTAACGCTTTCGCGATTACTAAATGATCCTGTAACGAAGCGCGCTGCTCTCCGTTGGATCTCTATCTCTTCTATCAACCCTATCTGGTACGGATTCCACACTGCTGAGCAGTATTCAAGCAGTGGGCGAACAAGCGTACTGTAACCTACTTTCTTTGTTTTCGGATTGCATTTCCTTAGGATTCTTCCAATGAATCTCAGTCTGGCATCTGCTTTACCGACGATCGACTTTATATGATCATTCCATTTTAAATCACTCCTAATGTGTACTCCCAGATAATTTATGGAATTAACTGCTTCCAGTTGCTGACCTCCTATATTGTAGCTAAATGGCAAGGGCTCTTTCTTCCTATGTATTCGCAGCACATTACACTTGTCTACATTGAGATTCAATTGCCATTCCCTGCACCATGCGTCAATTCGCTGCAGATCCTCCTGTATTTCAGTACAATTTGCCATTGTTACAACCTCTCGATATACCACAGCATCATCCGCAAAAGGCCTCAGTGAAATTCCGATGTCATCCACAAGGTCATTTATGTATATTGCGAATAGGAACGGTCCTACGACACTCCCCTGCGGCACACCTGAATTCACTCTTACTTCGGAAGACTTCTCTCCATTGAGAATGACATGCTGCGTTCTGTTATCTAGGAACTCCTCAATCCAATCACACAATTGGTCTGATAGTCCATATGCTCTTACTTTGTTCATTAAACGATTGTGGGGAACTGTATCGAACGCTTTGCGGAAGTCAAGAAACACGGCATCTACCTGGGAACCTGTGTCTAAGGCCCTCTGAGTGTCGTGGACGAATAGCGCGAGCTGGGTTTCACACGATCGTCTTTTTCGGAACCCATGCTGATTCCTACAGAGTAGATTTCTAGTATCCAGAAAAGTCATTGTACTCGAACATAATACGTATTCCAAAATTCTGCAACAAATCGACGTTAGAGATATAGGTCTATAGTTCTACACATTTGTTCGACGTCCCTTCTTGAAAACGGGGATGACCTGTGCCCTTTTCCAATCCTTTGGAACGCCTCGGTGTTCTAGAGACCTACCTACACCACTGCAAGAAGGGGGGAAAGTTCCTTCGCGTACTCTGTGTAAAATCGAACTGGTATCCCATCAGGTCCAGCGGCCTTTCCTATTTTGAGCGATTTTAATTGTTTCTCTATCCCTCTGTCGTCTATTTCGATATCTACCATTTTGTCATCTGTGCGACAATCTAGAGAAGGAACTACAGTGCAGTCTTCCTCTGTGAAACAGCTTTTTGGAAAAAAAAAAACATTTAGTATTTCGGCCTTTAGTCTGTCATCCTCTGTTTCAGTACCATTTTGGTCACAGAGTGTCTGGACATTTTGTTTTGATCCACCTACCGCTTTGACATAAGGCCAAAATATCTTAGGTTTTTCTGCCAAGTCAGAAAACTGAAGGCACGTGTCGTCCACACATGGAACACCCTCTCGTTCAGCATGAAACTGCAAGAGCGCACACGAGCGCTGCGACATGTGAGCAAACCGACGCCTTAGGTTTACTGCCATCGACATTTGTCCTCCAGTCATTCCTACTTTGCCGTTTTGCACTTCCTGTCTACCCGAAGTTTGCTGCTCCTGTTCTTCACTTCGCTCTTTTCTGTGATGATTTCATTCATGAAGGTTGTAGATGGAGAAATGACCTTATCGCCTCCATTGCGGTGTGGTTGAAGACTGTTTGACAGATCAGCGCGACCGGAGATTTCTGAGGCGGTTAGTTGTTTCTTTCACTCACTCAAATGCAGATGCAGCCTGAACGGAGCGCGCGACTGACTGAAAGCAGAGGTGGGTGAGTGAGTGGAAGTCGGTGTGCTCCCCGCAGCGAGGAGGGCCTAGCGGCGGCGGTCCGTAATAAAAATTTCTCGGCCATTTGCGCAGGCGCGGGCCGCGACAATGGCAGGGGCCGCGGGGGTTAAGCGGGCCCGACCGCACTCTGCACGAGAATTAGCTGCGAGCGGCTGGCATTGTGCGCGATAAATCAGCCGTGGAGCCTGCCGCCTGCCGCCGCCGCTCCCAGAGTTCCGAGCCGAGACCGGCCGAGCAAAGCCGAGCGCGGCCGAGTGTCCAGGAGCGCCCAGCAGCGACGCGGCGTCCGCACGCCAATAGCTGGCGACAGAAAAAAGATCGCTTTTATTTATGGCCAAACTCAAGTTATTTTATGGCCAAATTCAGTGTTACTTTTGGACAACATCAGTCTCACTTTTTGCCAAATTCGGTGTATCTTTTTGTCAAATTCGGTGCCAATTTTTGCAAGTTATGATGTATTTGACAGATTCAGTGCAATATTTTGCTAAATTCGATGCTGTTTTTTGCCAGAATCGGTGTTCTTTTTGTCACATCCTGTGTTACTCATTTTTCAAATTCCTGTATTTTTTCCAATTCATTACAGTGTTGCCAATTTAAGTGTTATTTTTTGGCCAATTTCGGCGCTATTTTCGATGTCCCATCATAGTTATCTCGGAATATGTCATTTTAAGTTTACACACGTGCATTTGCCTTGAGGAAATAACTCAAAATGCAATTTCAACATTTAATAACTGTCAGTCACAAATACTGCTGTCTTTCAAATTTATAACAATTTCTACAGGGGTGAAATGGCGAATTTCGCAATATCTAATAAAAATCGATGATTTCGTGTTATTTCGCTAAGACCTTCCAACTTCGCGAAATGTTCCTGTCCCTACCTATAGCCATTGACGGTGCTTACACCTCGAATTAAATTAGCTGTCATTAGACAACTGGTGGGCTGGACTCCTCGCACCAGAAGTACGCCAACGAAGATTAGTTTTGGCAAAGACTACTTCGTAAGATGCAATGTTATGCAAAATTCTGAGCTTCATTTGATATGTCGTCCAGAAATTTTGCACTTTATGAGGCTGAAACGGCACATTTGTCTGTGCCATTAGAATATAATATACCAAAGGTTGTGCCATATTTCCCAAGATCCTGCAAGGTTTGCCAAGATCCTGCAATGTTCACCAAGTTCCTCAAGGTGGGCCAAGTTCCTCAAGGTGGGCCAAGTTCCTCAAGGTGGGCCAAGTTCCTCAAGGTGGGCCAAGTTCCTCAAGGTTCACCATGTTCTTCTAGGTTCACCATGTTCTTCTAGGTTCGCAATGTTCTTCTAGGTTCGCAATGTTCTTCTAGGTTCGCCAAGTTCCTCTAGAGTTCCCCAAGGTTCCCCAAATTCTGTAGTGTTTCCCAAGTTGTTTATGTTCTGCAAGTTTTCCCAAGGTCCAGTAGGTTAATTAATTTTGTAAGAAAACATCACTAATGCACTAGAAAAGCAACATAGACTGAAGAGGTTGAAAAAAATCAGCCCACCAGTTGCAAAACAAAGGTGTATTAGATCTTAACCTAGGTTTCGATATTTCTAAAAATATCTTCTTCAGAAGGAGTGGTCATTTACCACTAGGCATTTATTCTGAAGTACGCTGAATGTAATCTGTTTGCAGTCTAAAGCCTTGGCATTTAATAATTCTTGTTTTTATGTCAATTTTATATATGACAAGAGCCATTCTGCTGCAACTAATGTTGTGTACCACCATACGATGTAACGAGGCCTACTCCTTGTGAAGAAGATATTTTTTAGAAATATCAAAACCTAGGTCAAGGGCTAATAAAGCTCTGTTTTGCAACTGATTGGTTGATTTTTTTCAGTCTCTTCAGATTTACATGGTTGCTGATTTGAGACATTTTAAGATTTTGCAATATAAAGTGGTTCTCATCTCTCTCGCATTGTTGTGAGGATAGCGCCATCTTCTCCTGTTTGTAGTTTGCCTGTCTCACTGACAGTCCATACATTCTACCTCTTCTGTTCCTCCTTCAATGTCTCTCTTGATTGCCGTTGTCTTTATTTAATTCCACCCTTGCCTTCTTCGTTTGCTTTGGTAAGTGATCTCTCGACAGATTTTGGAAAAGTCGAAACCACTTTAGTTATATATATATAATACTGCTAGTTATTGATCATTAGCCTCATTGAGTACTAGGTGTGTAAAAGCACACATTTTCCATTGTTCCTAGCTTGATGATTAACGTTGTTAGAATTTATGGTGAAACCTTGAGCTGCCATTTATTTTCATATTCACAGCTGAAGGTTTCACCATGAATTTTAACAATAATTTGGCGGCTGAATTTCCCCACCTGCAAGCATACATGTATGTTGTTCTGTTGTTCTGCGTTCGGCAGCCTGTAAGCTGTTTCTTTTTTCAGCAAGCTGAGCAACTTTCTACCATGATTTAGTTCGTCAAAAGGAAGGGGCGTGGTAAAGGATAGTTGTAGATAACTATTGTTTATGAAATAGCGCCCAACTGTTAACATTCGACAGTTGAAGCCTGAAACGAAATTACTCCTAATTATGGTGGTTACTCACTTGATGTATACAGCAGTGACAATAACATGAATCGTGTAGCCGCAGTTGATCGATAATTTTCGCCACCTTCACAGACACGATTTGGGTAGCTGGTTTTATGGTTAGTCTTTATGTTAATTAATACACCATTTTCCACTTAAGTCATATGCAGTAAACAAACATGTGGAAATATGAAATGCATGTGTTAAGCTACAACTTAACAGATAAGCGAGTTCATGGGGAAACGCCCTCGAAAACTTTACTTTCATATAAACTATGTGCAGCATATCGTTAATTTTCTTTGGAACTTGAAGTTATTGAACTTTGTACTACCAGGGTCTAATACAGGGACTTTGACTCTTGGATCAGGCACATACAACCTAAACCAGAGTTGAATATGCAGCGAAGTTGTAGGCTGATTGTATGAATGTGAAGTCAGTAGATAATACACTACCTACCGAAAAGTCTTTCTCTTGAATCAGTTTGTCATCTGTTTATAATATGGATTCAAAAGACACAAATAATGTTCATGTACAAATGGATACCAAGATTTAATGTCACACACAAAAGAGATCCATTGAGATCCTTTTATTCTTATTGTTGTTATTATTATTTACTATATGCAGTACACAGCGTTGCTCGGGATGTTTAATATCAGCCACATAAAGTGATTGGCCCTGTGTCTCGTTGATACTCACATACAATCCAAGCTGCGCGGAAAACTGCAAACGTTTTAAACCAAAGGGCATATTTAAATCGCTGAAAATCAACGGAATGTGAGGAATGAATGCGTCTTCACCTGCAGCAACTCCGTGGTGATGGTGGCTTCTATAGCGTTCGGCAAAAGGTTCTTCACGGCCAGTTTTTTTCCGTTGCACATGTCACAACGGTGACTAATCAATAAATAAGAGTTTGCAATCACGATTCTTTCCACTTATCGAGGTTTCGCTCGTCCTGCGATCTAGTGACGTCTGATGGTACCATCTCCAAGACGGGTTACTGCCGCTGTAATTTGTGATAGAAATTACAGCTTATAACGGCGTATTTCATTTATTGGGCATTTAATTTTTCATTAAATTTCTTCATCTGAATGTAGAAATATGAAGAAAGTTTTCATTAATTTTCTTCATTTTCTCATCTAAATGAAGAAATTTGAAGTAAATCGGCCACGAAATTTAAAGTAAATTGGTCCAGTACTTCAGAAATTTGAACTAAATCGATCAAGAACTTTCAGCGATTTTTGGTAACAACTTTCCCCTTTTGTACTACAAACATGTTTGAAATCAGATTACGAAATTTCATGTAGACAGTGATCGTCCTCTTGCTTTGGAGGCAATGTGTGCAAAATTTCATCAAGATCGGAATGAAACGAAAAGATAATATGCTACACATTATAGTGAGTAACATTTTAATAAATAAATGACGCATCCAGTCACACACAACATACAAAAGCACTCGGATTCCAAGCATATGACAGAATTTTTACATAAGGTTCTAAACATGTTCATCAAATCATAACTTGTTCAGCCACTAAGAAGTTACATAATTTATAAGTTTGTCTGATGACACATCCTTCGTTGAAGGTTGTGTATTTTCATGGGAAGTTGGGCACAAAAATACAGAATTTCATATTGTGCCTACGTTAAAGTAAGCACGTTTGTTTGTAGGTGTGTATAAAAATAAAATGGCTCTGAGCACTATGGGACTTACCTTCTACGGTCATCAGTCCCCTAGAACTTAGAACTACTTAAACCTAACTAACCTAAGAACATCACACACATCCATGCCCGAGGCAGGATTCGAACCTGCGACCGTAGCGATCGCGCGGTTCCAGACTGAAGCGCCTAGAACCGCTCGGCCACTCTGGCCGGCAGGTGTGTATAACCTGGAGATAATGACTCAGGCTGTCGCATATCTTATGTATAGGTGAAAATTGCTCTAAATGTATATATATTTAACTGATAGACTGGCAGCTTATTCTCATACTATAAAATATATCGAACAGGTGCCTCGTAAATGTATGACCATAAAAAAAGTTCAAATGTGTGTGAAATCTTATGGGACTTAACTGCGAAGGTAATCAGTCCCTAAGCTTACGAACTACTTAACCTAAATTATCCTAAGGACAAACACACACCCATGCCAGAGCGAGGACTCGAACCTCCGCCGGGACCAGCGGCACAGTACATGACTGCAGCGCCTAAGCCGGCCGGCGTGGCCGTGCGGTTCTAGGCGCTTCAGTCTGGAACCGCGTGACCACTACGGTCGCAGGTTCGAATCCTGCCTCGGGCATGGATGTGTGTCATGTCCGTAGGTTCGTTAGGTTTAAGTAGTTCTAAGTTCTAGGGGACTGATGACCACAGATGTTAAGTCCCATAGTGCTCAGAGCCATTTGAACCAATTTGAACCATTTTTGCAGCGCCTAGGACCGCTCGGCTAATCCCGCGCGGCTGTATGGCCATACAGTGACATAACTTAGCCCTTGAATAACTGTTCATTACACTGTGTGTCAATATTTTCCAATCATAAAGCGACTCTTTCTGGTATGAAAATTGAAATTACAACTCTGTGGTACTAAAAGATCAAAAATACCATTTTCTCCTTTGACGTATTTCGATTTGCATCCACTGCAGCAACAGTTATTCACCATTGTTGTTATTAATAAATGCGTGGATAAATGCAGGGCAAGCTAGTGCAGCATTAGGTGAAAATGTAAACGCATCACGTGACAGTGTCGGGTTGATGTTAACGACATGCGCAGTATGCTATGCTCAGGCCGCGGAATTTCCTACTTTACGTATCTCTGGTGCGCTTTGCCGAGTAGCAGGCGTAGAAGCAGTCTCGGATCGGCACTCCCAACCGCTGGTAGACTGGCAGGAGTGTGCATAATCTCTGTATTGCTGCGACAGTTGCCCATCTGGATGTTGCGTACGCTGGGGGCTGTCGGTTTTCATACACTCTGCGTTTACACCTCGGCCTGCGCCGGAGACGGCCGAGCGTGTCCGAACGCAATATTGCCTCCGGCTGCGCGGACGTCTGCGGCATTCACCCGCGGCTTTGTTCGGCGACCCTGCGCGCAGAGGTGCCTTTCAGACGGGAGCGTTATTACTGTTTTCGCTTCTGCGCACGTGATTCATTCGCACGCTGCTTTACGAGTCGGTGCGGTGACTTTACGGGGTGCTGAGAGAGGTAATATTTCAGAGAAGGTGTTGTTAATGGTAGCTCTTTCACTTCCTTTTGTTGCCACCACTGCGCTTCACACCCCAGTGTACGCTTTCAGCGCCTCCCAAGACATGTGGGGATGTATTTTTTTTCTTGCTTCCCTGCTTTTATCCTTGTGCGGTCAACCAGTAATGAATATAACTCTTTACTCGCAATTTTTACTCTTCCCGCGAGGTTACTACAAACAGAGCGCTAACTCAAATTTGGATGAACTGTGGAAGTATCTGTCCTTGTCCGTAGTTAAGAAAAATATCTCGACAGACATTGTTAGCGATAGTCGTGCGGAAACCACATAAGAAGCGGATTAAATTTACAGAAATACCGGGTGATCAAAAAGTCAGTATAAATTGGAAAACTTAATAAAGCACGGAATAATGTAGATAGAGAGGTAAAAATTGACACACATGCTTGGAATGACATGGAGTTTTAAAAGAACCAACCCATACTGTTAGACGCGTGAAAGATCTGTTGCGCGCGTCGTTTGTGGTGATCGTGTGCTCAGCCGCCACTTTCGTCATGCTTGGCCTCCCAGGTCGCCGGACCTCAGTCCGTGCGATTATTGGCTTTGGGGTTACCTGAAGTCGCAAGTGTATCGTTATCGACCGACATGTCTAGGGATGCTGAAAGACAACATCCGACGCCAATGCCTCACCATAACTCCGGACACGCTTTACAGTGATGTACACAACATTATTCCTCGACTACAGCAATTTTTGAGGAATAATGGTGGACATATTGAGCATTTCCTGTAAAAAACATCATATTTGCTTTGTCTTACTTTGTTATGCTAATTATTGCTATTCTGATCAGATGAAGAGCCATCTGCCGGACATTTTTGAGCTTTTGTCTTTTTTTGGTTCTAATAAAACCCCATGTCATTCCAAGCATGTGTGTCAAATTGTACCTCTCTATCTACATTATTCCGTGATTTATTCAGTTTTCAAATTTATGCTGACTTTTTGATCACCCGGTATATGGGATTAATGGGTTCGTCGTTTCCTAATGCTCTTGAAATTAGAATAATTCTGTGGCTTATGTTCGACAGAGCCCACCTCTCAGCAACGAAACAGCTACAGACCAATATATTTTCATGGAAACCGAAAAATCTTAAAGGAAAAGAGTGTATATGCTCAATTTTGTTTCACAATGATCTGAATAATCGGTCCGGAACCGCGCTGCTGCTACGGTCGGAGGTTAGAATCTTGCCTCATGCATGCATGTGTGTGATGTCCTTAGGTTATACTTGGAAGGAGAGACAGCATTGGTCGTATTTTTTTGTTTTATTAAACGCAAAATCGATTTTCGGTCACTTAGTGACCATTTTCAGTGCTGTAATATATAATTTAAATTGGTAGGCACTGGTGTCAACAAGCTTACAGCGCTGTAAGCTTGTTGACACCAGTTCCTACCAATTTAAATTATATATTACAGCACTGAAGATGGTCACTAAGTGACCGAAAATCGATTTTGCGTTTAATAAAACAAAAAAATACGACCAATTCTGTCTCTCCTTCCAAGTATACCCATTATATGGTCGTGGTGCACAGGACACTCCATGGAGTCGCCAATCAATAAGTCCTTGGGTTAGTTAGATTTAAGTAGTTCTAAGTCTAGGGGACTGATGACCTCAGATTTTAAATCCCGTAGTGCTCAGAGCCATTTGAACCATTTGGTCTGAATAAAAGAAATAATTTTAAATAGTACTGCGGTATGTTGAGAGAAGTAGAAAGTGGGAGGTGGAGGAGGAGGCGGAGGAAAATAGGAGATCTTAAATGCCTTCTGGTTGGCACCAGTAGGGTGTGCTAAGATTCGATTTGTAGTTGACTATAGTGCCTACGTGTATACACTGATGTGACAAAAGTCATGGAATTTCTCCTGATGTCGTGTCGGCCCCCTCTTGCCCGGCGTAGTACGTGGCATGGACTCAACAAGTCGTCCACTGTAGAAATACTGAACGAAGCTGCCTATATATATATATACATATACATATATATATATATATATATATATATATATATATATATATATATATATATATATTTTTTTGTCATCAGTCTACTGACTGCACGAACCGACCTCTCGATTATATCGCATGAACGTTCGATGGGATTTATGTCGGGTGATGTGGGTGACCGTATCTTTCGCTCGAATTGTCCAGAATGTTCTTAAAACCAGTTGCAAACAATTGTGGTCCGATGACCTATTTGTGAACATGAAGTCCCTGAATTGCTGAAAATGGCCTCCAAGTAGCCGAACATAACCATCTCTAGTCAATGACCAGTTCAGATGTTTTTTATTCCAGTCTTTGATCACAATATCAATTCTTTTGATGAAGACCGGTTTCAGTCCGTAATGACCATCCTCAGATCTGAGGATGGTCACATTATTATGGAGCCACCACCAAACGCCCAGCGCCTTATTGACAATACGGGTCCATGGCTTCATAGGGCCCGCGGCACACTCCAAACTTACTATCAATTCTCACCAACTGAAATCGGGATTCATCCGACCAATCCACGGCTTTCCAGTCGTCGATGGTCCAACCTATCCAGTGACGAGCCCAGGAGAGGCGCTGCAGGCGATGTCTGTTGCTATCAAAGGCACTCGCGTCAGTCCTCTGCTGACATAGTCCATTTAACGCGCGATTTCGCCGCACTGTCCCAATGGTTATGTTCTTCTCACGTCCCAATTCGCGCACGTCGACGTGCTCTCCGCGTTTTTAACCGCCACCTTACGCTGGGTTCATTATACGAGGTGTGGCTAGAAAAAAACCGGACTAGTACTGGTGAAACAATAAAACGAATGCAATAAGGCTGAAAGTCGCGTGGCCTGTCACGTGACTCTCGCTCCGCCTACTGCTAGAGTTTCATCTGCCTCCTGCATTCAGTCTGCCCGTGGCGTCTGTTTTAAGTAGTTGACGTTTTGTCTGTGCGTCGGAAAATGTTGAGTGTACAGAAAGAACAGCGTGTTAACATCAAATTTTGTTTCAAACTAGGAAAATCTGCAAGTGAAACGTTTGTAATGTTACAACAAGTGTACGGCGATGATTGTTTATCGCGAACACAAATGTTTGAGTGGTTTAAACGATTTAAAGATGGCCGCGAAGACACCAGTGATGACACTCGCACTGGCAGACCATTGTCAGCAAAAACTGATGCAAACATTGAAAAAATCGGTAAACTTGTTCGACAAGATCGCCGTTTAACAATCAGAGCAGTGTCTGAGTTAACAGGAGTTGACAAGGAAAGTGTTAGGCAGATTCTTCATGAAAGTTTCAACATGAACAAAGTGTGTTCAAAAATGGTTCCAAAGTGTCTCACAATTGAACAGAAGGAACGCCGAAGAATGATTTGTTCTGACATCCTGGAAAACATTGAAAGTGATCCCACCTTCTTACAAAATGTTATTACTTGCGATGAATCGTGGTTTTTTACTTACGGTCCCGAAACTAAACGCCAATCGATGCATTGGAAAACTCCTGGTTCTCCACGACAAAAAAAAAAGCACGAATGTCAAAATCGAAATTCAAGGCAATGATGATTGTTTTTTTTTGACATCAAAGGGATTGTGCACATTGATTGGGTACCAGAGGGACAAACAGTGAATCAGCATTACTACATTAGCGTCCTGGCTACCCTACGTGAGCGAGTACGGAGAAAACGGAACGATTTGTGGAGAAAAAAGTCATGGATCCTTCACCAAGACAATGCCCCAGCTCACAGTGCGTTGTCAGTGAAGACGTTTTTGGCAAAACACAACATTCCCATCTTAGATCATCCACCCTACTCACCTGATTTGGCCCCCTGTGACTTTTTTCTTTTCCCTAAAGTCAAGTCAGCTTTGAAAGGAACTAGATTTGAGACTGTTGAAGCAGTAAAAGAAAAAGCGACGGAAGTAATGTATGGACTTACCGAAAATGATCTGCAGCATTGCTATGAGCAGTGGAAAATTCGTATGGAGCGGTGTAGAGACCGAGGAGGAGAGTACATTGAAGGAGATAACATGAAATTGTAAATAATTGTAAATAAATGTTTTTTCCAGCATCAGTCCGGTTTTTTTCTAGCCGCACCTCGTAAACAGATGCGTGCAACGTGTCGTCGAGTTCATCGGGATAGCAAAAGAGCTAGTTGGATTTCGTTCACTAGTCCTTTTACCAGTTCCACACCTTCCTCTGTTGTGTGGACCAACTTCCATTTCCGGCCTGACAATCGGTGACGATCTCATCGTGGATCCTATTGCCATCTCCAACACCCTGGGCCGCCATTTTGCGGAAGCTTCGAGATCTCTCCACTGTCGCCCTGCCTTTATCCATAGGAAACGAGTGGAAGAGGGTCGGGCGATGCCCTTCTCTTCTCCGAATCGTGAGTGCAACAATGCCGCCTTCACTATAAGGAAGCTAGACCATGCGCTCAGTTCATCCCGGTCCTCCGCCCCAGGGCCAGACGCTATCCACATTCCGATGCTGCAGCACCTCTCTCTTGCTGGCAGGCACTTTCTACTTAACACATACAACCGCATCTGGCCTGAGGGCACATATCCTGGACGCTGGGATCAAGCCACAGCCGTACCCATATCTAAGCCCGATAAGGACAAAATCCTTCCTTCCAGCTACCGCCTCATCTCTCTTACCAGCTGCGTTTGCAAAGGTGACGGAACGTATGATTCATGCCCGGCTGGTGTGATGACTCGAATCTCGTCATTTACTCACGAATGCACAGTGTGGATTTCGAGCGCGGCGTGCTGCAGTTGACCATCTCGTTACTTTGTCCACCTATGTTATGAATAGTTTTCTGCGGAAATCCGAGACTGTGGCCGTGTTTTTCGGTTAGGAAAAGGCGTATGACACCTGCTGGAGAACTGGTATCCTCCGTACTCTTTACACGTGGGGCTTCCGTAGGCGCCTGCCCTGTTTTCTTAAGACCGAGTTTTCAAGGTGTGTGTGGGTTCTGCCTTGCTGGATCCCTTTATTCAGGAAAATGGTGTGCGGTTCTCTGTCCTGAGTGTCATCCTCTTTGCTATAGCCATTAACACTATAATGGCCTGTCTCCCACCGGGCGTCTCCGGCTCCCTTTTTGTTGACGATTTTGCCATCTATTGCAGTTCTCCAGGGACCTGTCTTACTGAGCGGCGTCTTCAGCGCTGTCTTTATCGTCTTCACTCCTGGAGCATCGCCAATAGCTTTCGCATTTCCAATGACAAAACCATCTGTATGAATTTCTGGTAGCGCTAATGGTTTCTCCCACCGTCTCTACATCGTGGGCCTGTTGCCCCTCCGTTCGTTGACACTACGAAATTCCTAGGTCTCGTGCTCGATAAAAAACTCTCTTGGTCCTCCCATGTCTCTTACCTGGCAGCCTGCTGTACACTGTCCCTTAATGTCCTCCTTGTCTTGGGGTGCCGATCGAATCACCCTCCTCCGTTTGTACCGGTCCCTTGTCCATTCGAAACTTGACTATGGGTACTTTGTTTATGCATCTGCACACCCATCCATTTCATGCCGTCTCATCACTATCCACCAACGTGGCATCCGTTTGGCCACGGGTGCCTTTTACACCAGCCCGGTTGAGAGTCTGTATGTTGAAGCTGCTGAACTAGCGCTGTCCTACCGCCGTGACTTTCTCCTCGGCAGGTATGCATGCCGTTTGTCTGCCATGCGTGGCCACCCTTCCTATGCCTCCTTCTTTGATGATTCCTTAGATCGTCAGTATTGGGCTCGTCCCTCTTTCCTGTAACCTCCTGGTGTCCGCTTTCGCCACATGCTACAACGGCTTAACTTCACGCTACCAGCAACTTTCCCCGTGGATGTGAATCCTTCACCACCTTGGCTTCGTGAAGCGGCCCACGTTAACCTTGGCCTTCATTCGCATCCTAAGGACACTACTCCAGCCTCGGTCTATCCAGTTTCACGACCTTCGCATGGAACTTTATATACACTGACGGCTCTGACCGTGGGGTCGGGTGTGCCTTCGTCATTGGCAACAGATACTATCTTCATATATAGTTAAAATATGGCTTCCCGGCCATTGACCTTCTTGTGCGAACGCACACGCTATGCCAAACTCTTATGGCACTTGGTAGATTAATCTGCCACGAGTAATGAGTATGATGGGCAAACATCTATTAGGTGCATTACGAATGTAGTGGTGTGGCCATGTTGGGGAATGTCGGTCTCACGGGGAGCGTGCAAGGGATAAGTCCCTGCAGGCGCACTATCCTCCGTGCCCTCGGTGGCTCAGATGGATAGAGCGTCTGCCATGTAAGCAGGCGATCCCGGGGTCGAGTCCCGGTCGGGGCACACATTTTCAACATGTCCCTGTTTGCAGCAAGGGTGCCCATTTAATTATCATTCCAATTGTCACTTTCCACACCATATACACTCCTGGAAATGGAAAAAAGAACACATTGACATCGGTGTGTCAGACCCACCATACTTGCTCCGGACACTGCGAGAGGGCTGTACAAGCAATGATCACACGCACGGCACAGCGGACACACCAGGACCCGCGGTGTTGGCCGTCGAATGGCGCTAGCTGCGCAGCATTTGTGCACCGCCGCCGTCAGTGTCATCCAGTTTGCCGTGGCATACGGAGCTCCATCGCAGTCTTTAACACTTGTAGCATGCCGCGACAGCGTGGACGTGAACCGTATGTGCAGTTGACGGACCTTGAGCGAGGGCGTATAGTGGGCATGCGGGAGGCCGGGTGGACGTACCGCCGAATTGCACAACACGTGGGGCGTGAGATCTCCACAGTACATCGATGTTGTCGCCAGTGGTCGGCGGAAGGTGCACGTGCCCGTCGACCTGGGACCGGACCGCAGCGACGCACGGATGCACGCCAAGACCGTAGGATCCTACGCAGTGCCGTAGGGGACCGCACCGCCACTTCCCAGCAAATTAGGGACACTGTTGCTCCTGGGGTATCGGCGAGGACCATTCGCAACCGTCTCCATGAAGCTGGGCTACGGTCCCGCACACCGTTAGGCCGTCTTCCGCTCACGCCCCAACATCGTGCAGCCCGCCTCCAGTGGTGTCGCGACAGGCGTGAATGGAGGGACGAATGGAGACGTGTCGTCTTCAGCGATGAGAGTCGCTTCTGCCTTGGTGCCAATGATGGTCGTATGCGTGTTTGGCGCCGTGCAGGTGAGCGCCACAATCAGGACTGCATACGACCGAGGCACATAGGGCCAACACCCGGCATCATGGTGTGGGGAGCGATCTCCTACACTGGCCGTACACCACTGGTGATCGTCGAGGGGACACTGAATAGTGCACGGTACATCCAAACCGCCATCGAACCCATCGTTCTACCATTCCTAGACCGGCAAGGGAACTTGCTGTTCCAACAGGACAATGCACGTCCGCATGTATCCCGTGCCCTGTCCCCCATTGAGCATGTTTGGGACTGGATGAAGCGTCGTCTCACGCGGTCTGCACGTCCAGCACGAACGCTGGTCCAACTGAGGCGCCAGGTGGAAATGGCATGGCAAGCCGTTCCACAGGACTACATCCAGCATCTCTACGATCGTCTCCATGGGAGAATAGCAGCCTGCATTGCTGCGAAAGGTGGATATACACTGTACTAGTGCCGACATTGTGCATGCTCTGTTGCCTGTGTCTATGTGCCTGTTGTTCTGTCAGTGTGATCATGTGATGTATCTGACCCCAGGAATGTGTCAATAAAGTTTGCCCTTCCTGGGACAATGAATTCACGGTGTTCTTATTTCAATTTCCAGGAGTGTAGATATCTGTTGTAACCCTTCTTGGTAGATATGGTAGACATGATACTTTGCTCGTAGTACTTGTGACCAGCAACCCGATGTAACGAATTTCAGTGGAAAAGTCGTAGTACGACGTTAGGTATACAGTCTATCTTACGGCGTAATGGCCACACGTTTCCTTCGAAAATGGAGAGGAGCGGCGTCCCGAATTTTCAGTCAATTTGGAGCTTTTACGTGACCTGTAACTGTAGGAAACTTGTTTAATCCCGTCATAAATGTCGGAGCTCTTCGCAAGGGCCCGGCGCTGGGGCGAGAGGCTGTGAAAAGCGCGGCTGTTACTCGACCTCAGCTGAGGACCGCATCATCTTCGGCGGCCATCGACCGGGCCGTAAAAGAAGCGCCGGGATGGGCCGTTCGCCGTTGTCCCGACCCTTCGGTGGCATCGGAGAGAAGAGCGCGTTACGGCGACAGCGGCTTTAGTGGCAGTAAAGGCGAGCGCCGAGCGCGCGCCCCGCGGGGACAGGCGGACGTCGGCGGCCGGATCCGAATTTCAGATGAGGACCGGCCGCAACCCGCGGCCACCCGACCTTAACAACGTCGCCCGCCTTTTATCGATGTTTTCGTCGTGGCTCACATCTCCTCGCCTGGTGCACTCTGGTGTAGAAAGGCGGTTCTGTGGTAGCGTTTATCCCGTCTTACGCGGTCCGCTATTGTTCACGATGTGGCAAACTTATTTACGCTATTTTGTTTAAAATTGACCTTCTAAGGCCGTGGCTGAGTACAAACTACTCGATTCTTGCAAAGAAGGGAACAGCAAGCGGCGACAGTTAACAATGCTATTCATTTACACATACAGCACCCTTACAACGTCGCACCGAAAGCTGTTATGTTTTAGTTCTTATTTAGTTTGTAAGATGTCAGGCAAATCCAACACCTTCCATGAAAACCCTGACATGATAGCAAATCCGGCAGTATGTCACATAGCTCCGAATAAATCCTGACATTAAATTAACCAAAGTAATACGATCAACGAGTGAGCAAATGGAATACCACAGACTAACACAAGAACGCCTAAATGCATGTCATACCTTCCCACCGTGAAACAGACGCAGTTCCTAGGGAAGAAACGAGAACAGAAGCCGAGAGCAGAGTCGTGTAGGCTAGGAGGCCCTACGATAGGGGACGGACACCCACGTTGCCAGCCGACCGCCAGGACCACCCCCCAGCCCATGTTAAAAGATAGAGACCTCCAGAAGAACAGTATAGATCTTACGATAACATTAAAAGGACCACACCAGCTGCAAGTTTTAGCGAGAGACTTTTTCGCGTCTCTGTTACGTAGCAAACATTAAAAACATTGCCCCACCACGAAAAGTATAACGTTTGTCATTGGATAGACAGAATTTTTGTAGGCGGAGCTTAAGGTTAACATTGAGACCCTGATTGGTCAGCCAGATAGCTTTTCTTAAACCAACTTCGGTAAATGGTAGTAAGGAGGGAGTTGCTTCCGAGACGGCGAGGTGTGTGGAGCTGCGCCGCCCGCCGCCCCCTGACACTGCCTAACCAACGACAAGGTATGAACGCACGCGATGCCACATGAGAGCACATAAGCCTTCACTCAGAACTGCAGAAGTCTCATCTGTTACATCCCCTTTTTACGTAATACTAGTGTCGATTGTCAATTAAACTTCGTGGTATTCACATTTGCTACTTGAAGTTAAAATCTGAAACGCGATGATTTTTCTGTTATATAATTATTGAGAAGCCACATCAGCCACTGTAATTTACGACAAGTTAAATAAGTAATTAACGATAATTGAGGGTCACTGTAGACCATTTTGATAGTTTTCTCTTCTATAAAAGTTAATTTAAACCTAGATTATAAATGTGATGTGGCATAGGTCATCCTTCAATCCATTGTAGAACCTGGAAACCCATTCAGGGAATATTCGTTCACATTTTTGTTGAACGCAGTTGGTTTTTATCATTGTGTATTAAAATATTTCCTTTTATCAATAGTGCAATTTATAAACAATGTTTTGTGAGTAGAATAAAAATTCCAACGGTAAACTTAACTACTTTTTCGACTTTATTTTACCAGCTAACTAAAAATAGGAAAGCCTTGAAAGTGAAGTGGAGCTGACGCTGAAATCATTAAGTACTTGATTATATCATCGCTAGTCTCACTGAACTCTTCTGAACTCTACATGTCATCTGTGGTCTGGCGTCTCCTTACCAGCAACAGGTCCCAAGTTCAAACTAGTCAATTCCCTAAAAAACACGCTCAGAGCGTCGTTGCGCGAAAGTGGTAGGGACACACGACTTACAAGGGAACCTCCCCATCGCAACACCCTCAGATTTAGTTATAAGTTGGCACAGTGGATGGGCCTTGAAAAACTGAAAACAGATCAATTGAGAAAACAGGAAGAAGTTGTGTGGAACTGTGAAAAAATAAGCAAAATATACAAACTGAGTAGTTCATGGGAAGATAGGCAACATCAAGGACAGTGGGATCGCAGGAGCGCCGTGGTCTCGTGGTAACGTGAGCAGCTGCGGAACGAAAGGTCATTGGTTCAAATCTTCCATCGAGTGAAAAGTTTAATTTTTTATTTTCAGTTTATGTGACAAACTCTTATGTTTTCATCACTTTTTTGGGAAGGATTATCACATCCACAAGAAAACCTAAATCGGGCAAGGTAGAAGAATCTTTTTACCCATTCGCCAAGTGTACAAGTTAGGTGGGTCGACAACATATTCCTGTCATGTGACGCACATGCCGTCACTAGTGTCGTATAGAATATATCAGATGTGTTTTCCTGTCAAGGAATCGGTTGACCTATGACCGTGCGATCAAATGTTTTCGGTTCCCATTGGAGAGGCACGTCCTTTCGTCTACTAATCGCACGGTTTTGCGATGCGGTCGCAAAACACAGACACTAAACTTATTACAGTGAACAGAGATGTCAATGAACGAACGGACAGATAATAACTATGCAAAAATAAAGAAAGTAAAATTTTCACTTGAGGAGAGACTAGAGCCAAGGACCTCTCGTACAGCAGCCGCTCATGCTACCACGGGACCACAGCGCTCCTAAGCTCACATTGTCCATGATGTTGCCTATGTGGCCCATGGACTACTCAGTTTGTAAATTTTGCTTATTTTTTCACAGTTCCACACAACTTCTTCCTGTTTTCTCAATTGATCTGTGTTCAGTTTATCAAGGCCTATCCACTGTGCCAACTTATAACTAAATCTGAGGGGGGTGCGATGGGGAGGTTCCCTTGTTAGAACAAACAGACTCCACGCAGAATGTTAGAATTTGTCAGCTGTTTTACCCCCTCTGTAGCCGATGACATTGTAATTCTGTCAGAGACAGCAAAGGACTTGGAGGAGCAGTTAAATGAAATGGACAGTGTCTTGAAAGGAGGATATAAGATGAACATCAACAAAAGCAAAACGAGGACAATGGAATGTAGTCGATTTAAGTCGGGTGATGCTGAGGGAATTAGATTAGGAAATGAGACACTTAAAGTAGTAAAGGAGTTTTGCTATTTGGGGAGCAAAATAACTGATGATGGTCAAGTAGAGAGGATATAAAATGTAGACGGGCAATGGCAAGGAAAGCGTTTCTGAAGGAGACAAATTTGTTAAGATCGAGTATAGATTTAAGTGTCAGGGAGTCGTTTCTGAAATTATTTGTATGGAGTGAAACATGGACGATAAATAGTTTAGACAAGAAGAGAATGGAAGCTTTTGAAATGTGGTGCTACATAAGAATGATGAAGATTAGCTGGGTAGATCACTTAACTAATGAGGAGGTATTGAATAGAATTGGGGAGAAGAGGAGTTGGTGGCACAGCTTGACTAGAAGAAAGGATCGGTGGCTAGGACATGTTCTGAGGCATCAAGGGATCACCAATTTAGTTCAGTGTGTGTGAAATCTTATGGGACTTAACTGGTAAGGTCATCAGTCCCTAAGCTTACACACTACTTAACCTAAATTATCCTAAGGATAGACACACACACCCATGCCCGAGGGACGACTCGAACCTCCGCTGGGACCAATTTAGTAATGGAGGGCAGCGTGGAGAGTAAAAATCGTAGAGGGAGACCAAGAGGTGACTACACTAAGCAGATTCAGAAGAATGTAGGTTGCAGCAGGTACTGGAAGATGAAGAAGCTTGCACGGGATAGAGTAGCATGGAGAGCTGCATCATACCAGTGTCAGGACTGAAGACCACAACAACAACAACAGCGAAAATTCCCTTGGGTGGTGGTGTCCTACAGCCAAGAACGATGCCAGAGACCGCCTGTTTAATTGTAATTGTACTCAATAACGAATGAAAGCAATATAAACAAGTCTCTAAGATATTTCTTTTTTTCCGTTGTATGGGGCTTGCCCATTTAGCAATCACAGCAGTGTAACATCAAGTATGACGATAGGAGCGTTACGGGCAAAACAACGTCCAGTACCCAAGCGGAGAAAATCTCCGAAATCTCCGACTCGGGCGCTTTACTTACAAGGGAACCTCCCCATCGCACCCCCCTCAGATTTAGTTATAAAAGGGCACAGTGGATAGGTCTTGAAGAACTGAACACAGATCAATCGAGAAAACAGGAAGAAGTTGTGTGGAACTATGAACAAATAAGCAAAATATACAAACTGAGTAGTCCACGCACAAGATAGGCAACATCAAGGAGAATTGGAGCTCAGTGGTGCCGTGGTCCCGTGGTTAGCGCGAGCAGCCACCGAACGAGAGGTCCTTGGTTCAAGTCTTCCCTCGAGTGAAAAGTTTATTTTCTTTATTTTCGCGAAGTTATGATCTGTCCGTTCGTTCATTGACGTCTCTGATCACTGTAATAAGTTTAGTGTCTGTGTTTTGCGACCGCATCGCAAAACCATGTGATTAGTAGACGAAAGGACGTGCCTCTCCAATGGGAACCGAAAACATTTGATCGCAAGGTCATAGGTCAACCGATTCCTCCACAGGAAATCACGTCTGATATATTCTATACGACACTGGTGACGGCACGTGCTTCACATGACAGGAATATGCTGTCGACCCACCTAACTTGTACACTTGGCGAATGGGTAAAAAGATTCTTCTACCTTGCCCGATTTAGGTTTTCTTGTGGATCTGATAATCACTCCCAAAAAAGTGATGAAAACATGAGAGTTTGCCACATAAACTGAAAATAAAAAAATTAAAATTTCCATTCGAGGGAAGACTTGAACCAAGGACCTCTCGTTCGGTAGCTGCTGACGCTAACCCCGGGACCACGCCACTACTGAGCTCATATTCTCCTTGATGTTGCATATCTTGCGCATGGACTACTCAAATTGTATATTTTGTTTATTTTTTCATAGTTCCACACAACTTCTTCCTGTTTTCTCGATTGATCTGTGTTCAGTTTTTCAAGGCCTATCCACTGTGCCCTTTTATAACTAACTCTGAGGGGGGTGCGATGGGGAGGTTCCCTTGTTAGCAATCCACCGCGCTGGGTGCGCAGCTACTTAGATAGACGATAGAACAGGACTGATTTTAAGTTACGTCCACATTACACATGGGTTAAATCTATTGTGTTGATATGTGTGTGTGTGTGTGTGTGTGTGTGTGTGTGTGCGTGTATGTGTGTGTGTGCGTGCACGCGCGCGCTCGTCTACACCCTACGAGGATATTTCTACATCCGGAAAGTGTTTTACATATATTTTTCTATTTCGTAAACACAAGCAGTCAACACAGGAACATCGAAGTAAGCAAGCTCAAACTAAACCTAACTAACCTTACTACCTTAAAGAATAGTTTAAACAGCTTTCATTCATTATTTTTTCGAATTCGGCGTTTTTTGCGAAATTAGCTACATTTTTTGCCAAATTAGCTACTTTTTTTGCCAAATTCGCTGTAATTTTTTGGGCAGTTTGGTGTCATGTTTGCCAAATTCGGAATTGTGTTGCCAAATTTTCAGTTTTTTTTGTCACATATGAAGTGGTTTTTCTGCGAAAGCGCGTGTCGTTCTTGTGCCATATTTAGTACTTTTTACCCGATTCAGTGCTGTTTTTTTGCAAATTCGGTATTTTTTGTATCAAATATGGAATTACTTTTTGTCAATTTGCTGTTGCGTTTTTGCCAAATTGCGTGGTTTTCCCCAAATTCTGGGGTTTCTTTTTTGTTTTCAAAACTCAGTGTTGCTTGTTCCAGATTCAATATTATTGTTTTCACCAATTTTATTTTTGTTTTTCACCAAACAGAGTTTTATTTTTTACCAAATTACACATTGTTGCATTTTGGCACATTTCATGTTTTGCCAAATTCGATGTTTCTTTTTTCCAAACTCAGTGCTATTTTCGTCGTCACATCAAAGTTTGTTATGCGGGAAATGAATTGTCATTCGGTATTATACACGAACCCTACCCTCGCGAATACTGTAAGTTAAAATGCTGTTTTAACATTCAATAACAATCAGTTACTAATATTAGTAAACTGCCGTCATCAGATTTATAAAACTTTTGTACAGTAAAATTGCAAATTTCGCGGTAGCTCGTAAAAATCGCTCATTTCCCGTTATGGCGATGAAAAGCCCTAATTTCGCGTTATTTTTCCAGTTACCGTTTTCGCGGAATTTCCTGTTTCTAGTTATTAGGTACAGTTACAGTTAAATAGGCCCTTTCTTACATCGTTTGTTTTTGCTCGTAATTAGGTGCAGTTGGAGTTAAACAGGTTGTTTCTTAAATCGTTTTTTGCTGTGGGGCGCCATCATCCCGAGAAACTTTAGCCAGAAGGAGCAGAAAGCGGACGAACAATCAACAACAAAATCTAAAAGAGAACCGCCGTCTGAAGTTGGACATGTTGCTTCGAAACGGGAAAAGGTTCTATTTGTGTAAATAAACAGCTTTATTAACAAATTGTGTCGCTGATTCATAACTGAAACAGTTTCCTTTGCGGCCGTCGGACATAGGTAAGAGACGGTCTACAGAGAGAACACGTTTTATGCGAAATCTGACAGTGTTGCCTAAAACGAAAACGTGTCTTTTTTCTTTGACAATAACTTATTTTGAAAGGAAAACATTTATTCTCATTTACATCGCTTATTGAGTTCGTAAGTCACTCACTCCCAAAGAATGGCTACACTCACCCATGTTTATACTAGAAGTTAAATGTAGTTCCAGTTTGACACTCAAGGTTGGCACTGCTGTATTTAGCTTCCAGATTGTTGGAGAAAGGAGCGAAATCGGAACCACATTCGTAACCAACAAAAAGGAGTGAGAAATTGGCTCGCAAACTTCTTGCATCGGAAACATTAAACTGACATCCTTACCTTGTTACTGACGGGGTAGAAGGTAAGGCGGGATCACTGCGCTAATTTTGTTCCACCACAACTGAATTATAAGATTTTTCGTACTGTGTCTTTTTGATTAAATCATATATCAGAGCGAATGTGATATTGCAGATCACGCTAGGTATCAAGTGAACTCTCACTACAGTCCTTAGAATACACACAAGATCTACATTTTAATGAATGATTAAAGGGAGCAAGGATGACTATGTTTTACCTTCTCGTCGACAACGATATTAGAGAAGATGGAGCACAAACTCAGGTTGTTGAAGATAATAAGCAGCAATCTTTATAACGGTATCATCCGGACTTCTTGCTTCAGCCCCTGAAATCAGAATTCTGGATGGCCAGACAGGGATTTGAATTCTTTAAATGCGAATCAGATGTTTTTACGACTTTTTTAAACAATTTTACTTCTTCGTATTCAACAATATTACCCCATTCAAAATAGCCCCCATTCGATATTGTGCACTTATGCCAGCGCTTTTTTCAATCCCCAAAGCACTTCTGAAACTCCGTTTTCGGGGTAGCTCTTAGCTCTACAAGCGATTCGTTTTTAATCTCAACTATGTTTGTAATACGACTGCCTGTTTATTGCCTATTTTCGGATACGTACGAAAGTGACATGAAACTATGTTGCGAATAGACATTATTTCAGTATCACTTTTGACCAAAGGTTCACAAACAGGCAACGGAGTGGGAGTAGGTGCATTATCGCGGTGGAAGAGCCATGAACAGTTTCGTCCAAAACATTCGAAATCATTGATTTATTTCATGACTTGAGCCATTGATATGCTAACTTCTCTGTAATTCGGGGCTCGTTCGTAATCTTTTCATTCACCTTTCCGACGATTTGACGCTTGCTGACAAAGCGGCATCCGAGGCTCTTGTTATCTTCGGCTTCAGGTCTTCTTCAAAACGCTTATACCCCTCGTAAACAATTATTTTACTCATATCAAACTCATCAGAAGCAGTATTTAACGTTCCTAAAACCCTGTCAAACTATGTTCCGTCCTTATAGAAATATTCAGTACAATTATCTGATTACTTTTATAAATAATCCCCGATACTACAAAATACCTGTTAACTTTTCGACTACTGACAACAGGTTAAATATCAGATATGAGCAACACTGTACAGGTACTTTTAAGAAGTGTTTACCAACACATTAACGAAAAAAATCGCAATGATTTGACTAGCACAACACCGGAAATTACGAAATGTCCCCCTCATTTCTTAACCCGATAAGCATATGTAAAAATATAAGGGTGGGGAACCTCTTTTACTTATTCCACGATACGTTAGCTTAGATGCATGTACAGTATTATTAACAGCAATTCAGTATATTGGTTGTTTGGAATTTACAAGGAAAGTCGGTTTTTAGGGATAAAGAGGTTAGTGCCCTCTATATCTATAGTGGAATAGCCAAATTGGACCAACCAAGCATCTGACTGACATTTGGCGCCATCTATGAGGTATTTAGTAAATATGAACAATATCCTTATTATGATTTTGTCATGTGATGACATGGTTGGTGACCGTGGCTGTTATTTGAAGACAAATGTTGATGATGTTGAGACAGCAACCAGCCACAAATTTATTTTAAGTTCCATTTTCACCACATTTCTGTCGTTGCACAACATGTGGTGAAAATGCATTCAGTGACAAATGTGAAGTGCTCAATTATGTGTTTGTGTGTGCAACGATGTGAATGCGGCGAAAACTACAAACGTTGTCTGCTGGACGAAAACTATGTAAACAAGTACTCAAAACCAACTTTTCACATGACTCGCATCCCAATGCAAATCTGTGGCTCAACCAACTGTGTGACGTGCCTATTATTATCTATTATTTATATTTTAGGATAACTAATCAGTAAAAAACGCAGCACATGTTGTAATGAAAACATGAAAACCGTCTGACGATGAATCGTAACGATTCGAAATCGGTAACGGTACCTTTTGAATAAAGGAAGTTAAAATAAATTTGTGGCTGGTTGCTGACTCAACGCCATCAATATACTTATCATGTTTTAATAAAGAGAGATATAAAGATAAAAATATTTAAGCCATATCAACTAATAGGTGTATACAGCACGTGTCTTCTTGTGTCTTATAAAATTTAAAAAAAAATAACAAGTTTCAACCATCTGACGTAATTTAGATGTTTTAATAATAATAACGGACTCACAAGGAGTGAACATGGAAATTTTATTACATGCCGGCCAATATGTAGTAAGTCTGACTACAATGTGAAGAATTTTACTTATGTTTCATTTTATGCATTTCTCACGTAAATTTGAAGTGGTTTACTTCCCTTGAATTTTATATCGCAGTTCATGTAGATGGCACCATGTACCCACCGATGTGTTCTCCATACAGCCTGCCTTCCACAAACAGTAGTATTCAATGAACTGTGGCTGAAGCCCGATCAACAGGGACTTACATGTAATGATCGAAAATAATAGTGGTATATAATATACAAACCATATGAGTTAAGCCATTACTTATAACTTTTTATGACATCATCTGACTTTGTACTTCTTGTATTCTTAGCATTCAGAATGCCGAAATCTAGATCTGTATAATAAAATTTAAAAAGGACGACTGATTACTGCAATCTTAAGTTACAAATTTATTAAGCTGTTACTTTCATTTGAATTTCACCTTCATTTTTTTTATTATGAAGAGATGAGTCAAGTTACGCAACTGAAATCTACATCTTCATGAATTCCTTCTGCATTACACAAGCACGCCAACCGCAGAATCAGTGACAGGTCGTACGAGGCTCGTTCGGGTACGTAACGCGCAATCAAGCCATCTCAAACATCAGTAAAAGCAGACAGACCTGTTCCGCCGATCATTACGAACGTTCACTGAAGAGATTTTAATGTATGTCCATACATTCTGCAGCATTTGAGATCAGTTTTTGCGTCAGCACAATTCGCCAGTCTGTTTTAATGACAGTAACATTCCTCCATCGAACGGCAATTACTTAGAAACGTCTCTTTTTTTTGTTCCGAAGCTCGACCTTGCTGCTCTTTGAAGTAGATACGTATCGATGCAGCGCGCCATCGACGAGTTTTCTTGCTACAGTTGCAATGCGCGTGCTGCTTTAATTGCTCGCTATTGGGAAGACAGACGCCATCCATCCAGTCGAGTGCCGCATCATTAGCGCCAGACGTCACTGGGCGGTAATAAACGTCGGCCCATTTCAGCGGCACGGCAAGCAGTTTATTAAATTTTGCGGGCAAAAAATGTCAGCTGTTATTAAAATTCTGGACCGAAGAGAATCTTATTTCGCATTTAATATCTGGTTCCACGGTGCTTAAATATTTTATTCGGATCAGACATTTTTGACAACGATTATTAATAAGAGCATATTAAAAGTGGAATCCTCTCATTTTTCACATTTCCTTTTCGGTGTTTTCCTCTGTACGTTAGGAACAAGAGTTAGTAGATTTGAAAAAGTTCACCGTTTCCACAAAAAATTATTGATAAAAGCATGGCGCTTTCTCTTATACCGCAGTTGATTATTGATGGACGAAAAAGTGTAGTCACAGGTGTCTACCAGCTACGACCATCTTTCATCATCTTCTTCTAGGGCCGGGGGTGGATGCTTGATGTTTAGGTGCAACTGTATTAGTGCTTTTCTGCTCTACTTTGTTCTTACATGGAGCGAAAAGAAGTGGTTTTTATCTAAATATCTTGGTATCCACCCTCAGTGAGGTTCCGATTTCGTGGCCGGCACACAGTTTTAACCTGTCAGGAATTTTCAAAACACTGCACCAGTGCACACTCCGCTGCAAAGGAAAAGATTCGTTCTGGAATAGACACTCTTTCTCTGTGCAAAACTTTATAAACATACCTCAGTTACGCCAAACCAGCCTATTCGCCTTCAGTGTGCGGTCACATGTACGCAAAAGCAACGCCCACAACAGTTTGTTTAATTCGCTAGGCGATTAGAAGCAGCATGATTTAGGATTTCCGTGGTTTCCCTAAATCGCTCAAGGAAAATGCCGGGATCGTTCCTTTGAAAGGGCACGGCCGACTTCCTTCCCCCTCCTTCCTTAATCCGATGAGACCGATGACCTCGCTGTCTGGTCTTCTCCCCGAAACAACCCAAAGTCTTTCTTTGGAATTGTGAGCCGGCGTCGGTGGCCGAGCGTTCTAGGCGCTCAGTCCGGAACCGCGCGACTGCTACGGTCGCAGGTTCGAATCCTGCCTCGGGCATGGATGTGTGTGATGTCCTTAGGTTAGTTAGGTTTAAGTAGTTCTAAGTTCTAGGGGACTGATGACCACAGTTGTGAAGTCCCATAGTGCTCAGAGCCATTTGAACCATCACTCAAAGATGCTGTGGTCTCTCAGGATATTTTGATGTGACTGAAATGATGTATTAATTGGCGACTCCATGGAGTGCTGTGTGCACAACGACCATATATGTTAAACTAAAAGGAAAGTCAGCGTTGGCCGTAATATTGATGTTTTATTGGTGGCAGAATCTATTTTCGATCACATAGGGATCATCTTCAGTGTTGATATGTACAAATTAAACTCAGACACTGGTATCAAGTTATCAATAACCAAAACTGAGAAGCGATCACAATAACTCTTACTGCGATCGCTTCTCAGTTTTGGTTATTGATAACTTGATACCAGTGTCTGAGTTTAATTTGTACATATCAGCACTGAAGCTGATCACTTTGTGATCGAAAATCGATTCTGCCACCAATAAAACATCAATATTACGGCCAACGCTGACTTTTCTTTTAATTGAAATGATGTAGTTCCGGACGTACTGCCGAGTTGTGGTTTCCATTTTATGCACGATGTTTCGACGAGGGACCCAATCGTCTTCTTCAGGCACAGTGAGTACAACTCGCAGCACGTGAAAGAGACCACTGAGTCAGTCCACTAAATATCATGCATACCCGGAAGCACAACTTCAAGTCGACCTTTCACGGGACTTGAAGACAAGTGGATGAGGTGCTGGTGACGTCACAGCTTGGAATTACGCGTTGCAAAGCTTGGAATGAAAAATCTGGCATGTCAGATCTTTGTCTCGTGGACAGAAACGTGGTCACTCTGATACGACGTCGTGGTTACCTCTCAAGCAGAAGTGTGGAGCCGCCATATTGTACTTCGTTAAGCTGACGCGGGTTTTCTTTACCAAATGGTTCAAATGGCTCTGAGCACTATGGGACTTAACATATCAGGTCATCAGTCCCCTAGAACTTAGAACTACTTAAACCTAACTAACCTAAGGACATCACACACATCCATGCCCGAGGCAGGATTCGAACCTGCGACCGTAACGGCCGCGCTGTTCCAGCCTGACGCGCCTAGAATCGCTCGGCCACACTGGCCGGCTTTTCTTTATCATAGAGTACATGGTACGAATGTAAACTGTTTCACAGCATCAGCGAAATGAGGATCTCTCGAAAATGTGTAAGTTTCAGTTATGAGCTGTTGTAATAAAAGGACAGGAAGGTAGGTATTCTTTAGGGAAATGGCTTCCTATACATGATGTTTTTACTCTCATAACTTGGGTACTATGGAAGTATAGCGTTTCAGTGCCACAGCACAATTGTGATCTAGCAATTGGACGTCTTTTTGGCACAACTTATAAGTTTAGAATTAGAAAATGGCATTAGTAGATGCAGTCTATGCACGGTACATGCCATTTAAGGACGAATGACTGCCATTTCTAAACTGTAGCGTAGTTGAAAGCATTGAGAGCTGTGTAAAAAAAAAAAGGTAGCAGGTTCGCGTTTAACTCCTTCCTCATTTTGTCACCTTTTGTTTTCTAAAAGATTCTGAGTGTTTCTTATTAATTTAATAGATATCGCCTGGGGAGAGATCGGGACTGTGTGGAAGATATGTAAGGGCTTCCCAGCAAAACTTCTGCAGCGTGCTGGAAAAAATGTGGGCCGACCTACACGTTGGTGAGAACTATAGAATACAGTTGTGGCGTCAGAGAAGGCAGCAACCTTGAACTCAATATGCAGTGGCCCGACACAATGTATCGTGGAGCTATGTGTTTAGGGGGGGGGGGGAGATATTGGCGCCAGGCGCTGGCGTTGGCGCCAGAGTGGGCGGTGGCCGCTTCTCGCTGGAACAACAAAGAAGGCAACAACAGTGGCTGCTGCTCGGTACGGAAAAAGTACATTCGTCCATTGCCAATTCCGCGGCGTGCCTGTAGAGTTGCGCTCTAACTAAACTACGCTTCGGTAGTTTTGCTACAATACATAAATGACGTAGTAGCTGGTAGCATTACCGGCAACAATGGACACATTGGCAGGGAAAGAAACATAAAGAAATGTGTATGAGTGAAACTGGGAACCACCAACCTGTCTTTGTTTGTTCGTTTGTTTGGTTGTTTATTTTGCACTAAAATAGAAACTCACATCGGAAACATAGGCATCCGCGGCCGTTGTCACATTCAATAAAATTCTTCTGGGTTTGAGGCCGCATTGTCATCTGTAACATTCCGACGTTTCGGCGACTATTGCAAGGCGCCTTCCTCAGTGTGTATTGCTAACTACTGAATGAGCACTAGTTTGGATGCTTATGTACACTACTGGCTATTAAAATTGCTACACCAAGACGAAATGCAGATGATAAACGGGTATTCATTGGACACATATATTATACTAGAACTGACATGTGATTACATTTTCACGCAATTTGGGTGCATACATCCTGAGAAATCAGTACCCAGAACAACCACCTCTGGCCGTAATAACGGCCTTGATACGCCTGGGCATTGAGTCAAACAGAGCTTGGATGGCGTGTACAGGTACAGCTGCCCATGCAGCGTCAACACAATGTCACAGTTCATCAAGAGTAGTGACTGGCGTATTGTGACGAGCCAGTTGCTCGGCCACCATTGACCAGACGTTTTCAGTTGGTGAGAGATGTGGAGAATGTGCTGGCCAGAGCAGCAGTCGAACATTATCTGTATCCAGAAAGGCCCTTACAGGACCTGCAACACGCGGTCGTGCGTTATCCTGTTGAAATGTAGGGTTTCGCAGGGATCGAATGAAGGGTAGAGCCACGGGTCGTAACACATCTGAAATGTAACGTCCACTGTTCAAAGTGCCGTCAATGCGAACGAGAGGTGACCGAGACGTGTAACCAATGACACGCCATACCATCACGCCGGGTGATACGCCTGTATGGCGATGACGTTCACCGCAATGTCGCCAAACACGGATGCGACCATCATGATGCTGTAAACAGAACTTGGATTCATCCGAAAAAATGACGTTTTGCCATTCGTGCACCCAGGTTCGTCGTTGAGTACACCATCGCAGGCGCTCCCGTCTGTGATCCAGCGTCAAGTGTAACCGTAGCCGTGGTCTCCGAGCTGATAGTCCATGCTGCTGCAAACGTCGTCGTCGAACTGTTCGTGCACATGGTTGTTGTCTTGCTAACGTCCCCATCTGTTGACTCAGGGATCGAGACATGGCTGCACGATCCGTTACAGCAATGCGAATAAGATGCCTGTCATCTCGACTGCTAGTGAGACGAGGCCGTTGGGATCCAGCACGGCGTTCCGTATTACCCTCATGAACCCTCCGATTCCATATTCTGCTAACAGTCATTGGATCTCGACCAACTCGATCAGCAACGTCGCGATACGATAAACCGCAACCGCGATAGGCTACAATCCGATCTTTATCAAAGTCGGAAACGTGATGGTACGCAATTCTCCTCCTCACACGAGGCATCACAACAACGTTTCACCAGGCAACGCCGGTCAACTGCTGTTTGTGTATGAAAAATCGGTTGGAAACTTTCCTCATGTCAGCACGTTGTAGGTGTCGTCACCGGCGCCAACCTTGTGTGAATGCTCTGAAAAGCTAATCATTTGCGTATCACAGCACGTTCTTCCTGTCGGTTAGATTTCGAAACTGTGGCACGTCATCTTCGTGGTGTTGCAACTTCAATGGCCAGTAGTATACATACTATAGAGGCGTGCTGTCATATGATGTGAAGGTGAGAAGGAAGGGTATTAGGAGTTCATTTCATTGGTCTTTGCATTGCGTGTTGGTGTTTCTGAACTTTCTCTTCGGAGGAGAGGGGGAGGGCGCCATTGCAGGGATCCTTCATGTTTCCGGCTCCAAGGGACGAATGCATGTTTCGTAGACTGTGGCAATGTTTGTCAGCACAGATGGTACTTCGTTGCTCCTAATAGTCTTCTGCTAGGCGGCGAGGAACCCACCGGACACACAGCTTTGAGTACCCCAACTGATGGACCAGAGTGTCATCACTCTCAACAGGGACGTCCAGTTGTGCAGAGAGATGTTTGATTGTGAATCGTGGATCACCAGGAAGGAGAGTGTCTGCGCATTCCAACATTGCAGGAGTCACAACTGCGAGACGCCGGTCGGCACACGGGAGATCGGACTGGTTTGCGCGATATTGCGATTATGACAAACGCCTTGTCCAACGACTCACCGTGCTTTTGATCACTGCTTTGTCTCTGTAGACGTCCTGTAAGTGCCTACGAATATCTGCAGTGCTCTGGTTTCCACCAAAAGAAACTCGGTGACACCTCCGTTACAGACACCATTTAGAAGGCTATGTATAACGCAGCCACGTATTGGAACTTCATGGGACTATAGGCGGCTGAAGCACCAATGTTCCTAGATGTCCCACAAAATATTCCGCATTTCTACAATCGGAATCAGACGAGAAAAAACATGTGTTTAATTACTTATTGAACGTCGTTATGTTCCCATCATATTTTATTATTGCTTAGCTTACATTGGGCCTATGTACTTTATATTTTGTACAGTACTTGGGCTCTGTGGCTGCCAACAGAAATCAGCCCCAAGTCTGTATCAATACAACATGTCGTCTACAATACAGTTATCATATAGCAATGTTTGGGTTGAACTTTGTGTATAAAATAGTCTCTGAACTATGTACGAGGGTAATCGCAAAAGTAAGGTCTTCTATTTTGTATAAGTACACAGACTTGTTTATTTCTACAATTGTTTACTATCAGTTTACAGCTTGAAAAAATGTTCAAATGTATGTGAAATCGTATGGGACTTAACTGCTAAGGTCATCAGTCCCTAAGCTTAGACACTACTTAACCTAAATTATCCTAAGGACAAACACACACACACACACACACACACACACACACACACACACACACACACACACCCATGCCCGAGGGAGGACCCCAACCTCCGCCGGGACCAGCCGCACAGTCCATGACTGCAGCGCTAGACCGCTCGGCTAATCCCGCGCGGCAATACGGCTTGAACATTTAGCTATTTTTCGACATAATCACCATTTTTGTCGATGTATTTTTGTTGACGCTGTGGTAGTTTTTGTGTGTCCGTATCATACCAGCTCGCCGCGATGCTGTTCAGAAAGTTATGAACCTCTTCTTTCACCTCGTCGTCGGAGCTGAATCGCTTTCCGGCCAAATGTTCTTTTAACCTAGGGAACAGGTGATAGTCACTGGGCGCCAAGTCAGGACTACAGGGTGGGTGGGTGATTATGTTCCACTAAAACTGTTGCAGGAGAGCAACGGTTTGCCGAGCGATGTGTGCGCGAGCGTTGTAATGGAGAATGTGTACGCCCTTTCTCAACATTCCTCTTCTCCGGTTCTGAATTGCCCGTTTGAGTTTTTTCAGAGTCTCGCAGTACCTGTCAGCGTTAATTGTGGTCCCAGCGACTCAGCTCCGACGACGAGGTGATAGAAGAGGTTCGTAACTTCTACATCTACATCTACATTTATACTCCGCAAGCCACCCAACGGTGTGTGGCGGAGGCCACTTTACGTGCCACTGTCATTACCTCCCTTTCCTGTTCCAGTCGCGTATGGTTCGCGGGAAGAACAACTGTCTGAAAGCCTCCGTGCGCGCTCTAATCTCTCTAATTTTACATTCGTGATCTCCTCGGGAGGTATAAGTAGGGGGAAGCAATATATTCGATACCTCATCCAGAAACGCACCCCCTCGAAACCTGGCGAGCAATCTACACCGCGATGCAGAGCGCCTCTCTTGCAGAGTCTGCCACTTGAGTTTATTAAACATCTCCGTAACGCTATCACGGTTACCAAATAACCCTGTGACGAAACGCGCCGCTCTTCTTTGGATCTTCTCTATCTCCTCCGTCAACCCGATCTGGTACGCATCCCACACTGATGAGCAATACTCAAGTATAGGTCGAACGAGTGTTTTGTAAGCCACCTCCTTTGTTGATGGACTACATTTTCTAAGCACTCTGCCAATGAATCTCAACCTGGTACCCGCCTTACCAACAATAAATTTTATATGATCATTCCACTTCAAATCGTTCCGCACGCATACTCCCAGATATTTTACAGAAGTAACTGCTACCAGTGTTTGTTCCGCTATCATATAATCATATAATAAAGGATCCTTCTTTCTATGTATTCGCAATACATTACATTTGTCTATGTCAAGGGACAGTTGCCACTCCCTGCACCAAGTGCCTACCTGCTGCAGATCTTCCTGCATTTCGCTACAATTTTCTGATGCTGCAACTTCTCTGTATACTACAGCATCATCCGCGAAAAGCCGCACTTTCTGAACAGCACGGCGGCGAGCTGGTATGACATGGGCATACAAAAACTGCCACAGCGTCTACAAAAATGCGCCGACAGAAATGGTGATTATGTCGAAAAATAGCTAAATGTTCAAGCTGTAAACTGATGTAAAGCATTGTAGAAAAAAGCGGGTCTATGTACTTATAAAAATAGGAGACCTTACTTTTGGGATTACCCTCGTATTTTGGTGGAACAGTGACATGTGCCCCTTTTTCCACTACCATTGCTTTAGTTGACCTGTCCTGGGGTATACCTGTTTATTTTGTCGCTGTGTTCGCACAAGAAGGCGGACGCTCGGTAATTCATTAACACAACTCCAAAAGTAAGAGTCGAACTTTGTAAGAAGATAGGCAAAGAAAGGACGCGCAAGAGAATGTCATCTGTGGCGACGTCGGGCAACCCGCCCAGGCAGGGCCGCTGAGTGCTGAGGCGTAGGCAGCGGGGCGACAATGCGCCGTAAGTCAGCCGGCAGTCAGCAGCTGTATGGCCGGCTGGCTTTTTGTTGCATTCCGCAGCTCGCGCCCGCTGCCGCTGCCTAGAGAGTCGCTGCGCGGCCGTTCGCACTCGGCCGCCTCCGCCATTGTTCAGGCCGGGCCATTGTTCGCTGCGGCCGTGCCCATCTGCCCGAATCAATTAATTCTAAATTACCGCTCGTCCAACGTCTCACTACGCGCGATACGAGGCGTCGTTAATAAATAGTACCGCGGCCCGAGGTCTCCGGTAACTTTCTTCGCCTGGCATTACAGCTCTCGCGACGATTTATGTGCCGTCTTCTCGGACCTTAAAGACTGCTCGTCATCGCGGAGCAATGAAAATAAAATGTAAATGGATTTAAAGCTGTTTGTCCCCCAATCAGTCCAGCGCACTGAAAACAATCTGCGGATTCTACACTACGCAAAAAATACACTAAGTGACGAAAGTCACGGGATAGCGATATGCACATAGATGGCGGTAGTGTCGCGTACACAACGTATAAAACGGTAGTGAATTAGAGGAGCTGCCATTCGTACGCGGGTGATTCATGTGATTATGGCCGCAGGGCGGGAATTAACAGACTTTGAACACGGAGTGGTAGTTGGACATAGAAGCATGGGGGTTCCATTTCAGACATCGCTAGGGAACTCAATATTCCGAGATCCACAGTGTTGTGGATTGGCAGGAGACCAACCCACTAAATTGAGAGGAAGCCGAAAGGCACGCGTTTAAGCTCACGCAGGCTGGCGTGAGGTCTGGAACGGGACAAGGTAATTAGAACTTAGAAAAAAAGGAGATAACTGGTGGAATACTTAACTTTAATCCATTAATGTTGAACGTCGCTCTTGTCTGTACATTCTTTGCAATATCAATAGCAACTGATAATGGCGCCTTACTAGGTCGTAGCAAATGACGTAGCTGAAGGCTATGCTAACTATCGTCTCGGCAAATGAGAGCGTATTTCGTCAGTGAACCATCGCTAGCAAAGTCGGTTGTACAACTGGGGCGAGTGCTAGGAAATCTCTCTAGACCTGCCGTGTGGCGGCGCTCGGTCTGCAATCACAGATAGTGGCGACACGCGGGTCTGACGTATACTACCGGACCGCGGCCGATTTAAAGGCTACCACCTAGCAAGTGTGGTGTCTGGCGGTGACACCACACACACTGTCTAGAGTGTGCCGAGAATACCGAATTTCTGGCATTACCTCTCACCACTGACAACACAGCGGCCGAAGGCCTTCACTTAACGACCAAGAGCAGCGGCGTTTGTTAGAATTGCCAGTGCTGACAAACGAGCAACATTGCGTGAAATAATTGCAGGAATCAATCTGGGACTGACAATGAACGTTTTCGTTAAGACAGTGCGCCGAAATGTGGCGTTAATGGCCTATGGCAGAGAACGACCGAGGAGAGTACCTTTAGTAACAGTACGACATCGCCTGCAGCGCCTCTCCTGGACTCGTAACCGTATCGGTTAGAGCCAAGACGACTGAAAAACCGTGGCCTGGTCAGATGAGTCCCGATTTCAGTTGGTAAGAGATGATGATTCTGTCAGAGACGGCAAAGGACCTGGAGGAGCAGCTGAACGGAATGGACAGTGTCTTGAAAGGAGGCTATAAGATGAACACCAACAAAAGCAAAACGAGGATAATAGAATATAGTCGAATTAAATCGGGTGATGCTGAGGGAATTAGATTAGGAAATGAGACGCTTAAAGTAGTAAATGAGTTTTGCTATTTGGGGAGCAAAATAACTGATGATGGTCGAAGTAGAGAGGATGTAAAATGTAGACTGTCAATGGCAAGGAAAGCGTTTCTGAAGAGAAATTTGTTAATATCGAGTATAGATTTAAGTGTCAGGAAGTCGTTTCTGAAAGTATTTGTATGGAGTGTAGCCATGTATGGAAGTGAAACATGGACGATAAATAGTTTAGACAAGAAGAGAATAGAAACTTTCGAAATCTGGTGCTACGGAAGAATGCTGAAGATTAGATGGGTAGATCACATAACTAATGAGGAGGCAGTGAATAGAATTGGGGAGAAGAGAAATTTGTGGCACAACTTGACTAGAAGAAGGGATTGGTTGGTAGGGCATATTCTGAGTCATCAAGTCATCAATTTAGTACTGGAGGGCAGCGTGGAGGGTAAAAATCGTAGAGGGAGACCTAGAGATGGATACACTAAACAGATTCAGAAGGATGTAGGTTTCAGTAGGTACTGGGAGATGAAGAAGCTTGCACAGGATAGAGTAACATGGAGAGCTGCATCGAACCAGTCTCTGGACTGAAGACCACAACAACAACAACAAGAGCTGATGGTAGGGTTCGAGTGGGCCGCAGGCCCCACAAAGCGAATGACTTCAGTTGTGAACAAGGCACCGTGCGAGTTTGTGGTGACACAATAATGGTGTGGGCTGTGTGAGTGGAATGGGTCCTCTGGTCCAACTGAAGCGATCATTGACTGGAAATGGTTATGTTCGGCTACTTGGGGACCGTTCACGGAAGTCATGTTGCCAAACAACGATGGAATTTTTGTGGATGAGATTGCGGCATGCCACCCGACCACAGTTGTTCGCGATTGAAGAACATTCTTGACAATTCGAGAGAATGATTTGGCTACCTACATCAACCGACCTCGAACATCGCTCATCAAACATTTATGTGACATAATCGAGAGGTCAGTTCGTGCACAATACCTATCACCGGCAACACTTCCGCAGTTATGGACGGCCATAGAGACAGCGTGGCTCAATAACTTCCAGCGGCTTGCTGAGTCCACGCCACGTCGAGTTACTGCACCATACCGGCCTAAAGGGGCTCGACACGAAACTAGGTCTCCCATGACTTTTGTCACCTCATTGTTTATGATCATCTTCGGAGAAATAGAAATATTAATAAATGAAAGCTATGCATACAAAATACGGAAAAGTTAACAAAACGTAAAAATAGAGAAATGATGATCAAACAAGACATGCAACACAGAACGAACAGAGAAACTTCAGAAATCGTCCAGACATGGGCGCACTATAATACAGTTGTACCACCAGAAGCACTCTATGGATCAGAATCGACCACAAGTGGAGCATCGAGCATCACAGAGGCAAAAAAAAGTAATATTCTCAGAAAAATTGTTGGGGCTGTACACAGACATGGTATATGAATGAACAGAGAAACAAAGAATCATACGGACACACAGACACGATCGGGAAACGTCGACTAATATTCTGTGGCCACGTTAACAACACTAGATTCACGAAAGGATTTTTGATGCGGTAAACAGTTGAATAAAAAAATTGTTTTTAAGAAATAGAAGAAGACCTAAAACAACCACGAAGCACTTGGGAAATGATAAATGAAAAAGACAAATTCTAAACCAAAATTATGAACACGAAACTTGAAGTAAAAGAAAGGAAGAAAACCGGGAAATTATGGAGACCAAAGGAAACAGAAACACAGGCAAACAATGAAGAGGTTTTGGGAAGAGACGAAGAACGAAACAAGAAAAATTGAATAATCATACAACATTCAGGTTAATCACTGTCTTAAGAACAAAAATGTGTGATAACAACAACAAAAACAATAATAATAATAGCATATCATCACAAAACATTCTCAGTGTAGAAACTGAACTAGCTAACAATGTTCTTTGAAAGAGATAATCGCCATTTGACTATAAAACAGGTTTTATTTCATAATCTAGATTTTGGGCTTAGGCCATTATCAAGTGTTACAACTTCCGTTGAAAACGAATTACATCTCCTTATGTCTGACTAGACAAACAATTAATGAATTTACTTTTGTGTGGACATAAAATCATACAAAATTTTTTGAACGATATAACCGCCATTTGACTGTAGAACAGGTTTTATTTCATAATCTTGAGTTCGGCCTGAAAACTTCCAAAAGCTACTCCATCATAGAACACAAAAATAAATTCCGCCAGTTACTAGCAGAAGTATATGCATTACATATTTCTAATAAATTTTTTACGTAACGCATGTTAAGTATAAGAGACTTTTTAGTAAAAACATTATCTCATATGTATTTTTAAAGAATAACTATGTTTAATTATTTTTTGCTGCACGTCGATCAATTATTTATGTAGTACTGCTGAAAACATATCGATGTTAGTGTCATCTCTGACACCTAATGTAAAAAAGTGTATCTTTGCTCTGTAGCGTCTTTGTAAATTATCCTTCGACCATAGATATTGGTAGACTGGTCATGACGTATATTTCGTGGCACCAACATCTCTACTGCTATACCACGTGACTATTGGCAAAACAATGGTGGTATCCTGTTGTGCTTATGGTTGTACCGAGCGTTTTGTGAAGGGAAGTAACATTAAATTTCACGTGTAAGTATTATTAGTATAATTTAGCGGCATTTCTTGAATACTGATAAACTATTGTGTGTATCATATCCTTACCCAGAACGCCACAGTTACGTAAATTGGCGGTTTGAAGTGCTGTGTGTGTTTCCAGGCGCACATTGCAATCGTATGTATTTCTTGAAATGGTAAGCTACAAAGCTGCTTTTTCTCTTTCGTATAGGTTTCCAAAGGATGAAGGGCGCAGGCAGATATGGATACAGGCAGTGAAACGAAAAGATTTCAAGCCTACTGCGCACACACGCATCTGTTCGAAGCACTTTGAAGAATATATATATATATATAAACAAAGATGATGTGACTTACCAAACGAAAGCGCTGGCATGTCGATAGACGCACAAACAAACACAAACATACACACAAAATTCAAGCTCTTTCGCAACCAACGGTTGCTTCGTCACGAAAGAGGGAAAGAGAGGAAAAGACGAAAGGATGTGGGTTTTAAGGGAGAGGGTAAGGAGTCATTCCAATCCCGGGAGCGGAGAGACTTACCTTAGGGGGGAAAAAAGGACAGGTATACACTCGCACACACACACACACACACACACACACACACACACACACACATCCATCCGCACACACACACACACACACACACACACACACACACACACACACACACACACACATATATATATATATTGTGTGTGTGTGTGTGTGAGAGAGAGAGATATTTATTACCAATAACCCTTCCCACTCCAAAAGCAATGGCAATGTGCATTGCTACTACACAAGAAGAAAGGATGATTTTTACTATCCTGGATTAAATCTGACTTTGGTACAAAAAGGGGTGAATTATGCTGGTATTATTTTAAAGAACAATTTGCAAAAACAAGTTAGGGGTTTGATTTCTCATCAGGGTTTAGTTTTATTTTATACTTCCCAGTTACAAAACATACGAATATCAGAAACAAATACTGAATACCATTTGCAAAAAGGTAGTTGTATGGCCTATGCTAGTTTCCAGATAATAAGCTGTAATGTATGGGATAAATAATATGCTGCTACAAAAATCACTGGTCATTTACCAAAAAGCATTAAAAGCCTGACAGATAGCCAACCTGCATTTAAAATCAAACTAAAAGAATCTATGAATGACAGCTCCTACTCAGTAGACGATTTTTTAGATATAAATAAGTGATTGGAAGAATTGTCATGTAGTGATAGGTCTACCTTTCATTAAACTGACACATCATTGTGAAGTATCGTACTCATGATCTGTGGAACAAGTATTCATGTAAGTAGGTACTGATTTTGTAGATATCGTATTTGATACATCTACGAAACAAACTGTTTAAACCAAAAAAGAGCTTTCAAATGAAACTGCTTTACGTTTTGTGGGTGAACGACACAATTGAGTTCGTTAAAAAAATTTTTTTTAAATGACTCTGAGCACTATGGGACTTAACAGCTGTGGTCATCAGTCCCCTAGAACTTAGAACTACTTAAACCTAACTAACCTAAGGACATCACACACATCCATGCCCGAGGCAGGATTCGAACCTGCGACCGTAGCAGTCGCGCGGCTCCGGACTGCGCGCCTAGAACCGCGAGACCACCGTGGCCGGCTGAGTTTGTTACATTCGATGTGAACACGTGTGTTTACGTTAGAGGTTTCGTTGTTTATGCCGATTTATGAAGTCTATAACACTTTCTACAACCAAGGCACTAAAACACACACACGCAATATTTACATTTTATGCAGTGCATAACGCGTATTGTTAGTAGAGAATGCATCTCATAATTGGTAACACTGAAATATTCGCGGCGAATATATTGCCGAACATCGAAAGTGTTTCAGCAGTTCACAAAGTTCATTGTGAAGTAATGGCTGTAAAACTAAATTTGTACAGTGGTTACGCAATAATTTATCACTTCTAGCTGTGTTTACATAAGCTACATTTAATGTGGTGAAGTTAGCAGGAAATCCACTGACAAATACTGGAAGTGAAATCAGGAATCAGAATGCTGCCTTGAACTCCCGCCGACGTTCTGCCAACAGTCACGTGATTCTATGTTGCAGCCACGCCAGATGTATAGCCGCTGCACTGCTTGCCCAGTCTATTAGTATCTATGGTCGAAGAAATTATCAGAACACGTTAAACACGTGAAATCAGTTCGTTGTAAAAGTGCTAATGGTGACCGACTGTTTACTCTGTGTTTTCGTGATAATGTTTATAACACTGGGACACGTTTACCGTGGTACTACTGCGAGGTACACGAAAAGTAACAAAAACTCAAGCCTTCAAAGCCACCAAGACACGTTCATTTAAGTACTAGTTGTAAACAGTCATTCTGCAGTTTCCAAATTTCATTTATCTTCGTTTTCGTTGTGAATATTTATCTGTTAACATATTTTCGTGACAGAACAACCAACGTAGGATTAACAGTTCATACTGTAGTGCAGTCATTTGATGGACGAAAGTTCGAAACCAGTAATGGCGTGGCACAATAAAACGCGTTAAGCAAAAACGTCTTTAAACTAGCGGTCGGGATCTTGTTTTATAACATATTTTATAAATGATTTGTGTTGTCTTTAGGTATTTTATAACCTACTGCCAAAAAAAAGCTTCGCTTTGTCACTAGACGACTAATGCTGATGTGGGCGTTGTTTGCCTAGTCTATTACTTTCGTGTTTTGTTCCAGCGTCTAGCACATACTTACCAACATGGATATAGATCTCAGCATACATTGAGAGTCATATCACCTCTCACTCTCTTGTATAGGGCATTTATTTAGACAATACTGTCGTGCACTATATTAAAGTCATTTATCTAAGAACATTTTCTTTCATCTTTTTCGTCTTGTAGGTGTTTCCGTATGTCAGGTCCTCCTAACCTCATTCAGTGGGGGGTTTCTTTTACATAAATTTTGAGTAGCCTGAACCCTTAACAAATAAATCTTTAAAAATTTCCATCAATGCATCTAGAATACATATATAACTGTCAAACTCATAATAATAATTATTGCATATAGATGAGAGTGCTGTTAGGTTGGATGCTAACACTAGCTTCCAGACTAGGTAAGATTAAGGAAAAAATCTAAAACGTGTGTTGACACAAGCTGAATTGGTACAGTTGTAAAAAAATTCCTGAGCGCAAAAGTATGGTCGAATTTATTTTCCTGGTGAACCCAGCATTCCGTCCCTGTTGCGGATGTTGTAACCTTCCCTCAATATTATATAAATGAAAATGAACCAAGCGTAAACTCCCCACAAAAATAATAATTAAATGAATTTTTTAATATTGTAACCTCTGAACAAAATTGGCTCCCATTTATAACCTGTGTGCATAAATGCATTCACATTTAATGTTCCCACAAAATTCTTTTCTCATTTAATGTTAAGTTCGAAACTGAAAAATTCCTAAACACCAAAAAATAATAAAAAAAATTAGTAACCTGGTAAATTTTATGACGACAGCAACGCTGCGCCTCGGCCCTGTATTCTGAATAAAAAAAACAAAAATTCGTACCTCAATAAAAACTGCAAATATATCTGCTCTTACTTAAAAATTTTCGGCACAGCTCCGTGCAATGCTGGCCTATGCTTTGTGACTCGTGAAAGGAATTAATTATTCATTGGATAAAATCTTTAAATTGAAATGAATGTTTTTTTTAAATTACTTTATATTATAAAAATCATTATTGGGGCATTTTTTTTGAAAGAAATTAAATGACAATTAATATACATTATTAGATATGCGCAAGGCTGCTTCTTTACCTTCTACAACAATACTCATCCTCCAGAGTCCTGAGCAGAGTCCCGAGCTGAGCAGACCGCCGACACGCGCCGACTACTGCCGACTCACGCAGACTACTCAAGACTACTGCCGACTAGCGACAAGCAACAACTAACTACATACTGCTCTCTGGTCAGAGACTCTCCTAAGTACCTCACCTCTTACAATGTCATCTTATCTTTATTCGAAAAACAAGACATTCTTTAAAAGTCATAACTTTTCGTTTAGCCTTGACGTTTTTGTGGCCTTTTTTTCCAGATTAGATTTTGTGAGTGCGTTATTTGGTAACACGAAATTATGAAAATGCGAGATTCACCTGCTGTCCCAATAATTAATTTTGTTTGTGTTGTTGGTTGTCATGGTTGTGCGTAAATATTTGACAGCTATGAATGAGTGATGTCTGACAATTAGGGCATGACAGTCGCGAGTCGTGAGCTTTGCGACCACAAATATTTTTACCGTGGATTTTCCGACAGTTTTAGTAGTAAGAACATCTCTTCACATTTTAACCAGGTTTATGACTGCCTATGCACATAGACATGTGAATATTTAAATATTTTTTTTAACTTGAACACCCTAAATGCCCCGAGTTGTTACATATTTTTGTAACGTCTTTTAACCTCTTCTCTGCTGTATGTAACTGGTTTTCTTTTTTGAAGAGTGGGGCCATTGGCATCTATTTTAAATTCAGATATAATATTTAATACGTCCTCATTGAGCTCACTTATCAGAAACGACACGTTCGAATTTTTTTGACAGCATTCATGAATCTGTGCCACTGGTTAAAATCATTCCATATTACAATTAGTGTACCAGGATTTTCCATCCATTGATTGACTGTATAGCCTTCCAATTGCGTGACCTTCTCTCCAGGACGCATTTCCTACATTATTACTATCCAAGCTTCATCAATACTGTTCAGTGCAAGATGGGGCATAGCAGCACACATGCACATTTCTTTTGCATCCGTGTATTCCTCCAATAATCTCAACGCTTGCATTTTCTTCTGCAGACATTGGTTGAAGTGAAAATTTCAAGCGGAAAAGGACATTTCGGGAAACACTTTTTTCACAGTTTTAAATGTGTCGATTTCAAAGTATAATACTGCACTCCTCTGTGGCCGCCCAGGCACCGTATTTTTTCTATCTGGAAAAATTCTTTCATATATATATTTTGAATTTTGTCTATGAACAAAGCATATAAAACAGGAAATACCTTCGTCTCCTCTTCTGTGCTTCCGATGTCTACGTATCTTGTGTACAGTTGTTCGAACTGTTTCGAACAACTCTCAGATGCACCGTCCATGAGAATTTCCATTTTCGAACAGAATTTTCTCCAATTATTAGTAACCGAACACCAAGATCCTTATGTCAGGAACAGAACCATCGTCAATTTTCAAAGAACTGCTATTTCAGTTAATTTCAAAGTGTCTCCGCGCAGTTGAGTCTCCGAATTAGAACCGGGGTTTTGGGTTGCACCCAGTAGCTCCTCTTCGTACTCTACACAGTCCAGCCATGGAGTTCTCACAATTTGGCATACTTGGGACGAATATAAAACTTTTATCTTTCGACTCTTGAAAATTTTCTTTAAACATTTTGAAAATAGGCACTGCCTTTTCTTCGAGGACTCTTTCCCTGTTAGTTTCTTAAACTGTACATTTACGCCGTCGGGTGTGCGAAACTGATTTTATCTTTGGTAGTTTGTAAACGGTCTCGACACTTACTCCATTCGAAATTCATGCACAACCACTTCGTAACTCGTCACACTTTGTGTGCACCCAGTGGCGATGACCATCCTTCAGGAGATGCGGCTTCCGTTTCGTTGTTGTTATTTCCATTACTCACAGTATGTAGAATTCTAGTAGCGCACGAAACTGCAAGGAAACGGACGCTGTCGGTGAGGAGACTGTCTGCCTGATGGTGACAATATCTGCTGCTGGTGAACGGTTGGCGTAGACCGGCAGTGGGGGAGGCTCAGGTCGGAAAACCGGCTGGTAGGAAGTGCCACGGTACCTGTGGCATCTAAGAAGAAACGCAACGGGCGGAAAGTCGACGTAGCCGGCAGTCGGGGTACGTGCCGTGGGGGAGTAGTCTTCTGACAGAAGACTCGAAGGTAAACAAACAGGGAAGAACGTGGATGAAAATGGGGGAGAAGTCTGTAAAGCACTAGCAAGATATGGGGCGGAGATATACAAAAGAAAATATTGAGAAGAGTCGGACTGGACCATACTGAGCAACAGCAGCTCCATCTCTCTCTCTCTCTCTTCCTCTCAATCTCTCTCTCTCTCTCTCTCTCTCTCTCTCTCTCTCTCTCTCTCTCTCTCTCTCTGAGACAGAGACCCTTGTGTACTCTTTTCGGTTACTCACTCATGCTCATAAATTAAGGATAATACTGATACATGGTGAAATAACGCTCTACTGGGCGGTTTGCGAATTTAAATCACCTCGGGGTATGACCACAAGGTGCATTTGACTTGCGGTCGTCGCACGGTGGCGCTGGCAGCAGTCAACATACGCAGAGGTGTGTTGGTGCATGTCAGAGTACGGTGCAGTGAGTAAGTGTGCAGACGTTTTCAGACGTGCTAATGGTGACTGTGTGTTGAAAATGGATCAAAGAACACATATTGATGACGTTATGAAGGGTAGAATACTAGGGTGACTGGAGGCTGGTCAAACACAGCAGGTCGTAGCGCGGGCCCTCCGTGTGCCACAAAGTGTGATCTCACGATTATGGCAACGATTCCAGCAGACAGGAAACGTGTCCAGGCGCTACAGTACGGGACGTTCACAGTGTACAACACCACAAGAAGACCGATATCTCACCATCAGTGCCTGCAGACGGCCACGGAGTACTGCAGGTAGCCTTGCTCGGGACCTTACCGCAGCCACTGGAACAGTTGTCTCTAGACACACAGTCTACAAACATGGTTTATTCGCCCCGAGACCTGCAAGGTGCATGCCACTGACCCCTGGTCACAGGAGAGCCCGTAAAGCCTGGTGTCAAGAACGCAGTACATGGTCATTGGAACAGTGGTCCCAGGTTATGTTCACAGACGAGTCCAGGTATAGTCTGAACAGTGATTCTCGCCGGGTTTTCATCTGGCGTGAACCAGGATTCAGTTACCAACCCCTTAATGTCCTTGAAAGGCACCTGTATGGAGGTCGTGGTTTGATGGTATGTGGTTGGATTGTGACTGGTGCACGTACACCCCTGTATGTCTTTGACAGAGGTACTGTAACAGATCAGGTGTATCGGGACGTCATTTTGCACCAGGGGGTGCAGTGGATCCCACTTTCCTGCTGATGGATGATAACGCACGGCCCCACCGAGCTGCCATCGTGAGGGAGTACCTTGAAACAGAAGGTATCAGGCGAATGGAGTGGCCTGCCTGTTCTCCAGACCTAAGCCCCATCGAACATGTCTGAGACGCTCTTGGTCGACGTATCGCTGCACGTCTTCAAACCCCTAGGACATTTCAGGAGCTCCGACAGGCACTGGAGCAAGAATCTGAGGCTATACCCCAACAGCTGCTCGACCACCTGATCCAGAGTATGCCAACCCGTTGTGCGACCTGTGTACGCGTGCGTGGTGATCATATCCCATATTTATGTCGGGGTACATGCGCAGGAAACAGTGACGTTTTGTAGTACACGTGTTTCTGGAGGGTTTTCTCAACTTATCATCAATACCGTGGACTTACAGATCTGTGTCGGGTGTGTTCCCTATATGCCTATGCTATTAGCTCCAGTTATGTGTAGTGCCACGTTGTGTGGCCCCACATTCTGCAGTTATCCTTAATTTATGTGCGTGACTGTAGATGGAGCCATTCTGTTAGTCTAAATGAAACAATGAAGAAAGAATCGCGATATTGGTGCAAAAAATGCGACATCGGGTTGTGTATTTCCAATGTTTTTAATTTGTATTATACAAAAGCGAATTATTGAAATGTGTCATTGTCTATCGTGTTAATATCAGCGTACTAATAAACAGACTAAGTAGTCTTGAGGATTAAAAAAAATGGTAACTGTTGGTAGGTGAGCGGGGGCAGGGAGCGAAGTCGAAGCTTGCCTGAGGCACCGGATGCTCTGATTACTCACCTGCTCTAGGCGCCAATCACACTGAATCTACACGAGACGCGGTACGACGAGGCCTATGAGAAAGACAGACCGTGGCGGCTACGTCACAGCACCTGACATTACAGGTCTTAACGAGTGCCAGCAGCCGTATTTCAGACGAGTTTAATAATTGTTGACTGCGTATTTAAATGCATGAAAGTTCTCGATAGCACACGACAAAATTAAAACTTTTAGTGGGTAACAGTTAAATATCGATTTCATGTAGCCGAGCGCTCGCGAAGTGTGCTGAGAAGCTGACTAGTCTGACGTTACAAGTTCATTGCAGAACCCTTGTATCTTGTTGGCCCCGGCGATACAAGTTGCGACAAAGATCACGTGACGTGGCGTTGTCGGTGCGACACTCATGGTCCCAGGACGGTACGATACAAGCTACAAGATAGCACGAATAACGTTTCTGTCCGAGTTGCAATCATGAGCTCTCTTCTGAAGAGGACGTTATTGTGGCTTATTATTTAAAGCTCAGAAAACTGAAAAAGAAGAGGAATTATTGGGCACACCCATACAATATCAGTATATCCTGAGCTATCTCTCAGTACGAAGACAAGTTCCATGAATTCTGCCGAAAGAGTCCAGACAGTTTCCAGTTCATTTTTTTTTTTTTTTTTTTTTTTTTTTTTTTGCAGAAACTAGTACCAGCTACACTGACAAAACAGGACACAAATTTACGATTCACCGAATGCTCTCCTGCTGATAAGCTAGTCATTAATTTACAATAGGATAAGTTGCTGCAATTGTTTGAGTGACGTTAAAATGCCTAGTAGGGTATTTTATTCATTGTCGTACATACTTATGCAAGGATAATATTTCAACAATTGCTGAATTTCGCAACGTAGTATATGATTCAGCTCGAGGAGTATCCAGAAAAAACGTTGCTGGATTTGAAATGAGATCAGCCATCATCGATGGTGTAGCGCTGAGCATTGAACTCTGCGTAGGGCAGACACTGTGTTAGAACAACTGGAAGAAGCTGGCTTCCTCCAGTTGGTCATTCAGAAGTAACAGGAATTTCGATTTCAAATCTCTTATGCCTGTAACGAAGTTTCCTGAGATCAGGGAGCATAGACTGAAACGAACATCCAATCAGAATCATCTGCTTATAGTTCCCGGTGTCTTTTTAATTTCGGTAAGTTATTTCACTTCCAGTTTCGGGTTGTCAGGTCCGCACTCCGCATAGCAGTTGGCAATAGCCTCGCGTGTGGCATCTCGTCGTGGACAACGTCCAGTTTATCTCACGTACTTCCTCAGTAACGGAAAGAGGCTTGGTGCTCCTTCGATGTGTTAGCTATGTTACATGCACAGTAACGTGTGACCTAAAACACATCAAACGTAAACTAGCCTGTGACTACATTCTTCACTACAAACTTTTCAAAATATGCACGATGTTTTACTTGTTTTCCAAGTGCCAAAATCGGTACGGCGGCCGGCACGCCAGTCGAGAACGATAGAGTAGAGGGCTGTGAAATGACGTCAGCCAATTCAACGCTGACCAACCCCTCTCAATGATGACAACGCGACAGTAGTAGAAGAGGACACTACGCCGCGCCCGACTGGCCCCGGCCAGTCGAAGAGAAGATTCAAGACTAGCGACCTGAACAGAAGCGTCAGCTGTATTACTTTGCTTGTATTAGAAATTGTATATACTGAAGAAGCTTGTTTGCCTGTCGCCCTTTGCTTGCGACACACATGTTAATATTTAGCGTTAATTAGCTCATTAATACGATTTGTTTGAATTGACGTCTAGCGGTCCGAGAAAGCAGGTTTCCTAGGGACTCCATATTCGAGGACTAGGCAGGATTTAACAAAAATAACCCTGGTCAATAGTGAAAAGAAAACCAGTTCATTGTCAGGCTGTGAAAGACGTGAGAAAACCAATTTTGTTTTCACAAAATATTTTCCTTAGAATCTCATGAGAAAGATCGTATATTGGGCACACGCAAATCCAAAAACCGTGGTTTTAATTTTTTATGCAGCAAGTGTAGAACATTCGCTGAGGACTAAGCAGAGAGACAGGGGTAGCTTTGTTTCATATACATATACAGGGTGGTCCATTGATAGCGACCGGGCCAAATATATCACGAAATAAGCATCAAACGAAAAAACTACAAAGAACGAAACTCGTCTAGCTTGAAGGGGGAAACCAGATGGCGCTATGGTTGGCCCGCTAGATGGCGCTACCATAGGTCAAACGGATATCAACTGTGCTTTTTTTTAATAGGAACACAATTTTTTATTACAAATCGTGTAGTAAGTAAAGAAATATGAATGTTTTAGTTGGACCACTTTTATCGCTTTGTGTTAGATGGCGCTGTAATAGTCACAAACGTACAAGTACGTGGTATCACGTAACATCCCGCCAGTGCGGACGGTATTTGCTTCGTGATACATTACCCGTCTTAAAATGGACCGTTTACCAATTGCGGAAAAGGTCGATATCGTGTTGATGTATGGCTATTGTGATCAAAATGCCCAACCAGCGTGTGCTTTGTATGCTGCTCGGTATCCTGGCCGACATCATCCAAGTGTCCGGACCTTTCGCCGGATAGTTACGTTATTTAAGGAAATGGCTCTGAGCACTATGGGACGCAACTGCTGAGGTCATTAGTCCCCTAGAACTTAGAACTAGTTAAACCTAACTAACCTAAGGACATCACACACATCCATGCCCTAGGCAGGATTCGAACCTGCAACCGTAGCGGTCATTTAAGGAAACATGAAGCGTTCAGCCACATGTGAAACGCCAACCATGACCTGCAACAAATGATGATCGCCAAGTAGGTGTTTTAGCTGATGTCGTGGCTAATCCGCACATCAGTAGCAGACAAATTGCGCGAGAATCGGGAATCTCAAAAACGTCGGCGTTGAGAATGCTACATCAACATCGATTGCACCCGTACCCTATTTCTATGCACCAGGAATTTCATGGCGACGACTTTGAACGTTGTGTACAGTTCTGCCACTGGGCACAAGAGAAATTACGGGAAGATGACAGATTTCTTGCACGCGTTCTATTTAGCGACGAAGCGTCATTCACCAACAGCGGTAACGTAAACCGGCATAATATGCACTATTGGGCAACGGAAAATCCACGATGGCTGCGACAAGTGGAACATCAGCGACCTTGGCGGGTTAATGTACGGTGCGGCATTGTGGGAGGAAGGATAAATGGCCCCCATTTTGTCGATCGCAATCTAAATGGTGCAATGTATGCTGATTTCCTACGTAATGTTCTACCGACGTTATTACAAGATGTTTCACTGCATGACAGAATGGCAATGTACTTCCAACGTGATTGATGTCCGGCACATAGCTCGCGTGCGGTTGAAGCGGTATTGAATAGCATATTTCATGACAGGTAGATCGGTCGTCGAAGAACCATACCATGGCCCGCATGTTGACCGGATCTGATGCCCCCAGATTTCTTTATGTGGGGAAAGTTGAAGGATATTTGCTATCGTGATCCACCGACAACGCCTGACAACATGCGTCAGGGCATTGTCAATGCATGTGCGAACATTACGGAATGCAGCCGGCCGTGGTGGCCAAGCGGTTAAAGCCGCTACAGTCTGGAACCGCGTGGCCGCTACGGTCGCAGGTTCGAATCCTGCCTCGGGCATGGATGTGTGTGATGTCCTTAGGTTAGTTAGGTTTAAGTAGTTCTAAGTTCTAGGGGACTAATGACCTTAGAAGTTAAGTCCCATAGTGCTCAGAGCCATTACGGAATGCGAACTACTCGCTGTTGAGAGGAATGTCGTTACAAGTATTTCCAAATGCATTGAGATTGACGGACATCATTTTGAGCATTAATTGCATTAATGTGGTATTTACAGGTAATCACGCTGTAACAGCACGCGTTCTTAGAAATGATGAGTTCACAAAGGTACATGTATCACATTGGAACAACCGAAATAAAATGTTCAAACGTACCTACTTTCTGTATTTTAATTTAAAAAACCTACCTGTTACCAACTGTTCGTCTAATATTGTGAGCCATATGTTTGTGACTATTACAGTGCCATTTATCACAAAGCGAAAAAAGTGGTCCAACTAAAACATTCATATTTCTTTAAGTATTACACGAATATTTAATAAAAAATGGGGGTTCCTACTAAAAAAAAAACGCAGTTGATATGCGTTTGACCTATGGCAGGGCCATCTAGCGGGCCAACCATAGAGCCGTCTAGTTTCCCCCTTCAAGCTAGAGAAGTTCCGTTCTTTATTGTTTTTTCGTTTGACGCTTATTTCGTGAGATATTTGGCTCGGTCACAATCAATGGATCACCATATATATATATATATAAGGCATATCTGATGGCTCGAAATTTGTATCGTACGACACCGTTGCTTGAAGCAACGAATACCCCCTGTTGTTGGAGAGGCACAATAGAGACAGGCCTAAGTGTCGGTGTCATATCGCTGTCGTCCCAGTGTGAACCAATTAAGCCGCTTGACATACTTTTATATACGCTCCGCCAATGGAGGTTGCTTCTGCCTCGTATCACGGGTACTTTTCGTATATTTTCACCTCAGTGAGAACCGCGCCTTTCGGCTGTCAATGAAAATGTACAGTATGAAATTTTTTCACTTGCTTCCTGGAAGAGAAATGATGAAAAAAGAAAAACAGATACAGCCTTAAAACGAAGTTTAGACTGCTTAGCTTCTTCAGAGTCGTAAGTGACTTTGGACGGAACAGAAAGCTAAATACCTCCCACGTCACGGATTTAATAACTGGTGGCTACCGTACAGATATCAGATCAATATTGTGTTTCAATGAGCACACAGAGGAGGTTAGTTGCTCTCAGTCTGCGGTCTGACCGCGAGGGTCCGCAGAGAGAGAGAGAGAGAAACGCTGACCACAGAAAGCGATCTGCCCAACTGTTCCTCTAGTTTCCAGTATCCACATCAGCTCTGGGGGCAGACTGCTGGCCGTTCTGTAGGGTCCGCACCGGGAGGGATGCTCGTCTCGTCCTGTGGTCAGCGGCTGCATACAGACGATCATCTCAGCGTCGGTCGCCTTTGTCACACGCACCCACGGAAACCGATTTTTAAACCCTTATTTCTAGAAAGGACAACACAATCATTATGTTATTTTTCTTCGCAGGCAGACGGCTTCGGTGTTATAGTGCACCGCCTCCAGCCCCCACTGGGTGATCACTGACGGAAAAAAAAAAATCAGGAAGGAGTAGTGCGACATAAATTAAGGTTGGCAGGTGCGTTTCTGCATCTGAAAGATGATGTCTAATCAAATTTCGCGCCAGTCGCTTAAGAGTGGCGCAAGTAGCGCCACTATAAGGATGCAAATCAGGTTTCCTTTAAATACACGCTGTAACGGTTGTGAGCATTAGTTACCATGGACGTCGTGTAACAGGGCTACGAAAAGTTGGATGTTCCTTCGGCGATACTGCAGAAAGACTTGGCAGAAATGTAGTCCCTGTAGATGACTGCTAGCAGCTGTGGTCACGAGAATGTACTGTCGCAAGAAGACCTACCGAGAGGGACGACCATCGTATTCGACTTATGGCTCTGGCATATCGTACTGAATCTTCAGCAACAATCTGAGCAGCAGTTGGTACCACAATGACACAACGAACTGTTACAAATCGATTGCTTCTAGGACAGCTCCGAGCTAGACGCCCTGTAGCGTGCATTCCACTGAACCCAAACCACCGCCATTTACGACTTCAGTGGCGTCAAGCCAGAGCTCGTAGAGTGCAGGGTGGAGATCTGTAATGTTTTCTGATGAAAGCTTGTTCTGCCTAGGTGCCAGTGAGGGCCAGTTGAGGTCCTGCAACAAACCCGTCTGCTTGCTAGACACACTTGACCTACAACTGGAGCTATGACCTGGGATACGATTTCGAATGACAGCGGGAGCACTCTCGAGGTTATCCCACGCACCCTGACTGCAAATATGTACGTTACACTGGTGACTCGACCCCTTGGGCTGCTATTCATGAACAGCATTCGAGGAGGTGTTTTCCAAGAGGATAACGCTCGCCTACATACCGCTGTTGTAACCTACATCTACATCTACATTGATACTCCGTAAGCCACCCAACGGTGTGTGGCGGAGGGCACTCTACGTGCCGCTGTCATTACCTCCCTTTCCTGTTCCAGTCGCGTATGGTTCGCGGGAAGAACGACTGTCTGAAAGCCTCCGTGCGCGCTCTAATCTCTCTAATTTTACATTCGTGATCTCCTCGGGAAGTATAAGTAGGGGGAAGCAATATATTCGATACCTCATCCAGAAACGCACCCTCTCGAAACCTGGCGAGCAAGCTACACCGCGATGCAGAGCGCCTCTCTTGCAGAGTCTGCCACTTGAGTTTATTAAACATCTCCGTAACGCTATCACGGTTACCAAATAACCCAGTGACGAAACGCGCCGCTCTTCTTTGGATCTTCTCTATCTCCTCCGTCAACCCGACCTGGTACGGATCCCACACTGATGAGCAATACTCAAGTATAGGTCGAACGAGTGTTTTGTAAGCCACCTCCTTTGTTGATGGACTACATTTTCTAAGCACTCTCCCAATGAATCTCAACCTGGAACCAGCCTTACCAACAATTAGTTTTATATGATCATTCCACTTCAAATCGTTCCGTACGCATACTCCCAGATATTTTACAGAAGTAACTGCTACCAGTGTTTGTTCCGCTATCATATAATCATACAATAAAGGATCCTTCTTTCTATGTATTCGCAATACATTACATTTGTCTATGTTAAGGGTCAGTTGCCACTCCCTGCACCAAGTGCCTATCCGCTGCAGATCTTCCTGTATTTCGCTACAATTTTCTAATGCAGCAACTTCTCTGTATACTACAGCATCATCCGCGAAAAGCCGCATGGAACTTCCGACACTATCTACTAAGTCATTTATATATATTGTGAAAAGCAATGGTCCCATAACACTCCCCTGTGGCACGCCAGAGGTTACTTTAACGTCTGTAGACGACTCTCCATTGATAACAACATGCTGTGTTCTGTTTGCTAAAAACTCTTCAATCCAGCCACACAGCTGGTCTGATATTCCGTAGGCTCTTACTTTGCTTATCAGGTGACAGTGCGGAACTGTATCGAACGCCTTCCGGAAGTCAAGAAAAATAGCATCTACCTGGGAGCCTGTATCTAATATTTTCTGGGTCTCATGAACAAATAAGGCGAGTTGGGTCTCACACGATCGCTGTTTCCGGAATCCATGTTGATTCCTACATAGTAGATTCTGGGTTTCCAGAAATGACATGATACGCGAGCAAAAAACATGTTCTAAAATTCTACAAGAGATCGACGTAAGAGATATAGGTCTATAGTTTTGCGCATCTGCTCGACGACCCTTCTTGAAGACTGGGACTATCTGTGCTCTTTTCCAATCATTTGGAACCCTCCGTTCCTCTAGAGACTTGCGGTACACGGCTGTTAGAAGGGGGGCAAGTTCTTTCGCGTACTCTGTGTAGAATCGAATTGGTATCCCGTCAGATGTGTCGACATCTTGCCTTGGCCTGCTCAATCACCAGATCCGTCTCCAATCGAGCACATAAGGGACATCATCGGATGACAACCCCAGCGTCATCGACAGCGTTACCGTCACTATATAGATCGACTAAGTGCAACAGCCATGGAACTTCATCCCTCAAACTGACTTCCGCACCGTACAACAATGCATGCGCGTTTACTTGCTTGCATGCAACATTCTGGCGTTTACATTGGTTATAATGTACCAGCACTTCACATATGCAGTGGCTTATCTCGCGCTTACAGTGTTTATCACTTAAGTATGTTACCTAGACGAATGTATTTCCGAAATTTCAGTATTCTACATTAACTGGGCTGCGATCTTTTTCCCATAAGTGTAGATAGATATTTGCTGCAAGAGGTCCAAAACATCGACGTCTGTTAAACTGAAGTATCACCTATGATGTGTACGCTAGCAGTACTAGTATGTCTTCAGTTTCACGGTCATATACGGAAGCAAAAAAAGTATGCCACGGTTTATTTTAAAGGAAGTTTTACTGATGCTAAAATCCTGGAGAATCGATGAGTACCCTCTATACGAACGAGTACTAACAGATTTCACAAGTACGATCTTGAAATCATTAAACGTAAAACATTCAAGACAATTAAATGTAAAGCATTCTAGTTTGGCTTTAGTATATGACAGTGAAAGTGATAGTTCCGTTAAGACTGATTACTCTTTCATAACGGTATACTATAAAGGTATTATTAATCGATTCTGTTGCAGTCAGACAGACCATTTTGTTATCCTGTAATATTGTAAACATAGGATAAAAACCAGTTGCCGTTTATCTGTATATTCTGTTACAGATCTCAAGATAGGTGACAGTCTCAAACTGTTCTGTTTGAAATAATAATAAAAAATGGAAAGAAAGTCGATCTGATGTTTTGTGAAATGTTCTGCCTAATACTAATCAATAAATTAGCGCAGATAAACTTATGACGCACCTCATTTGCAATACCTGACTTCGAGCATCATTCAAAGGTGCGGCGAATGTTTCTCTAATCTGTTTTATTTTTTGCTTCCAGACAATAATTTCGCAAACATTTGACAGATATCTTTTCCTTTTTGTTTTTGTTTTTAGGATGATGTTATTGTCTTCTCGAAATATCCTGAATTTAGAACTCGCTTGAAAGGAAATCATTTTAACAGTTCAGTATCACACCAGTATAGCTTTTTTGAACAAAATAACTAGACCTCGCAAAACTGTTTGACGCATTACGTGGCTTCGTAGCATCTGCTGTTCTTCAATGGCATAAATTTAGTACTTGAATCGAAGGAAGCCACTTTAAAAAACAAATACCACACCAATGCAACTTTTTGCACGTAAAATAGCTAGGTCTTGAATTTTTTGATACCTCATTTGCCTTCCTACCTTCTTCTGTTCTCTATATGTCCTAAATTATAGTACTTGATTCGAAGGATGCCTTTTTGACAGTTAAATATCTCACCGATTTAACTTTCTATGTGCAAAATAACTAGGCCTTGAAGAGATGAACTTTTTGACACTTTATTTACATAGCTAGCAGTAGCTGTTCGTGACGTCTTTGTATTTTCCCTCAAATCAGTAAGTTTTTCTTAATTACCCTGATTCTTTTCAAGCAATTAAATATTCTCATGAAACTAGACCTCGGGCAGGTCAGTTTGATACCCAATCTGTTCATTCCCAACTCTTCATTTGTCTATGAAAATTGAGTCCAAAATTCATCGTGTAATAGATAAGGAGTATTATATTTGCGTAGCTCAAAAGTTGTCAAAAACAGCGATCGGCGGACGGAAAACAATAATCACTGGTATCTCCCTATGCCAAGTATGTCCAGCTCTCAAAGTATACATATTCCTGACTCTGACATTGTTACGTGTTTAAATTTTTCATTCACTTCGATTATGAATTCCTGTTGTAGATTGTTCGTCATGGGCGTAATCCCGACGCTAGCGGTGTAGTACTAAAACAGCTATTACTATGTGTGGGATGGTGTGTAATTTGTTGTAACTGCAAATACACTCCTGGAAATGGAAAAAAGAACACATTGACACCGATGTGTCAGACCCACCATACTTGCTCCGGACACTGCGAGAGGGCTGTACAAGCAATGATCACACGCACGGCACAGCGGACACGCCAGGAACCGCGGTGTTGGCCGTCGAATGGCGCTAGCTGCGCAGCATTTGTGCACCGCCGCCGTCAGTGTCAGCCAGTTTGCCGTGGCATACGGAGCTCCATCGCAGTCTTCAACACTGGTAGCATGCCGCGACAGCGTGGAAGTGAACCGTATGTGCAGTTGACGGACTTTGAGCGAGGGCGTATAGTGGGCATGCGGGAGGCCGGGTGGACGTACCGCCGAATTGCTCAACACGTGGGGCGTGAGGTCTCCACAGTACATCGATGTTGTCGCCAGTGGTCGGCGGAAGGTGCACGTGCCCGTCGACCTGGGACCGGACCGCAGCGACGCACGGATGCACGCCAAGACCGTAGGATCCTACGCAGTGCCGTAGGGGACCACACCGCCACTTCCCAGCAAATTAGGGACACTGTTGCTCCTGGGGTATCGGCGAGGACCATTCGCAACCGTCTCCATGAAGCTGGGCTACGGTCCCGCACACCGTTAGGCCGTCTTCCGCTCACGCCCCAACATCGTGCAGCCCGCCTCCAGTGGTGTCGCGACAGGCGTGAATGGAGGGACGAATGGAGACGTGTCGTCTACAGCGATGAGAGTCGCTTCTGCCTTGGTGCCAATGATGGTCGTATGCGTGTTTGGCGCCGTGCAGGTGAGCGCCACAATCAGGACTGCATACGACCGAGGCACACAGGGCCAACACCCGGCATCATGGTGTGGGGAGCGATCTCCTACACTGGCCGTACACCACTGGTGATCGTCGAGGGGACACTGAATAGTGCACGGTACATCCAAACCGTCATCGAACCCATCGTTCTACCATTCCTAGACCGGCAAGGGAACTTGCTGTTCCAACAGGACAATGCACGTCCGCATGTATCCCGTGCCACCCAACGTGCTCTAGAAGGTGTAAGTCAGCTACCCTGGCCAGCAAGATCTCCGGATCTGTCCCCCATTGAGCATGTTTGGGACTGGATGAAGCGTCGTCTCACGCGGTCTGCACGTCCAGCACGAACGCTGGTCCAACTGAGGCGCCAGGTGGAAATGGCATGGCGAGCCGTTCCACAGGACTACATCCAGCATCTCTACGATCGTCTCCATGGGAGAATAGCAGCCTGCATTGCTGCGAAAGGTGGATATACACTGTACTAGTGCCGACATTGTGCATGCTCTGTTGCCTGTGTCTATGTGCCTGTGGTTCTGTCAGTGTGATCATGTGATGTATCTGACCCCAGGAATGTGTCGATAAACTTTCCCCTTCCTGGGACAATGAATTCACGGTGTTCTTATTTCAATTTCCAGGAGTGTATGTCGATACAGATAGAGAGAGAAAATGTGATATTTCGAGACTTCATTGCTCTACCTATTGTTATAATAAAGAAAGGTACTGCAGAAATTCAACTATATGGGAGATATTATCTCCACTACTACTTGAGTGTTTGTGGCTATGTTTGTGTGTCTGTGTAGGTGGATGCGTTTTGTGTTTGTATCAGGGAGTAGACTTTATATTAACACACACACACACACACACACACACACACACACACACACACACAGAGAGAGAGAGAGAGAGAGAGAGAGAGAGAGATTCCGATAACAATAGGATATAAACCATTAGCAGGTAAAGAAACAAGAGGGGAAAAAAGTGGTCATTCACTGAGGATAAACGAATACCTATATGTCGCAAAAAATCACTTCGGCTTTTACGAAAAGCATTTGCAGTTTATTTTATAACTGAATAAAAAGCAGGGAGAAAGAGGCCTTTGTTCTCTGTGGATAAACGTGGAAACTTTTATCGACAGCACATTCTAGTTTTAATTTTCTATCGAAATGTTAACTCATGTATTTCAAAGTGGTCCATCTCCATGCCTCAGCGGTCAGTGCATCTGATTGCCCTGCGGAGGACCATGGTTCAATTCTCAGTACACCCAGAAATTTCTCATTGCAAGGAAGACAGGAATTTGAATGCGTGTATCTGAAAATATAGACCGAAAAATACCGTGTCACTGTTTCATTTTACCGGATATGTGTCTTCCTATCCGCAGTTTAGCAATACGAGGAGCTGCCAGCAGGTCTAAGAGTATCGACACTAATCTACAAAGGACTTGGTAATCTTGTATCACTGCCATTTTATTACGTCCTGCGTTTAGGCACCTCCAGTGCATATTGCTAAAGCGATTATCATGTTCACACATCGAAACAAACAATTACACATACATTCGAATAATGGGAAGTCAGGTTATCACTTGACTGTTTTATATTGCAGTGAAAGATCTGTCAATTTTCCTGTGATATCTTTTTAGGTGAATCGTTGACAATTATTACATTTAATATTCATTGCTTAGCCATTTCGGACGTTTCCCTTAGTTTTGCTAGTTTATCTGTTTCCTGTCTTTCTGAGAACGTGGCGGTCTTCAGTGGTTTTAATATGTTTTACTTGCTGCCTTTTGTAACTGTGTGCTTAAGTAACTTTATAGCAAGTATTATAGGACTTTCATTAACCTTGGTACGTGGCACACGTGAGTATAGTTTCTGGTGTTTCTTTTGAATTGTTATACACTGAAGGAAAAAAAGGCAACACTAAAAAATAATTAATGTAGAGTAGTGAAATTTCGGGAATACATTTGTCTTGATAACATAACTAAGTGTTAACATTTCAAGCTCAGAGGTTAATGTAAGTGCGACATAAGCCATCGCAAATGTTAAACGCTGGTACATTAGTAACCGTTGTAACCACTACAATGTTAAAAAGAAGCATGCAAACGTCCATGCATTGTATTGTACAGGTGACAGATGTCAGTTTGTGGGATAGACTTCCATGCCTGTTGCAATTGGTCGGCCAATGCAGGGACGATTAATCGTATTTGTAGATGACTCTGGAGTTCTCGTCCGAAGATGTCGCTTTTTAGTTCTGACATATGACTTGTATAAGATTTCGGGGTAATACATTTGCTATCGAAGAGCATGAATATCTATACGAAATGCACAAACGAAACATATGATGTATTGCTGTAGAAACGGATTCTTACTTTAGCAGTGAAAGACCAGATACTGTAACACAGAGGGTACATGTTTGTGTTTGACTTTATTCATGATATGTATGAGGTCGTGGTTGTTAAAATGTAGATCTCAACCACTTTCACAATACAAATCTGCTACAACTGACTTATTTCGAAAGAATAAGCCTTCATTATCAGAAATAATAGTATAGGAATAAAAGATAAAGATACAAAAAAATGTTAAAACGTTGTGCTCACTTGTCTTATAACCATGAAGAACTTCCACGTCATTCGTCAAGCAACGAAAAAAAGCAAATGGAGAGTGCACGCGAGTAGCAGTTGCTATGACTTTCAGTATATTCACGACTGCATACGCCTTTTGTTTATTTTAAAAGTGATTGTTATCTGTAAGTGGTTGGTTATATGGAAGTTGTTGGCTACATAAAAGAAACCGGTGTGCATAGGCTGCGATGTGTGTGGCTGGCTGTGGCAGATAAAATAAAACTGTCTACAGATTGGTGCAAACATTCACGCACGCTACGAGTATGTTATAAGATCTTAGCATCAGGCCGCCTAAATTAACGATTGAAAGCAAATATCAACGCAATTACATGACACCTCATTGAGAAACAAGTGTGTAAGCATCATTACACCAAACCACATATGATAATTTATTGCTATGCCTTTTGCGTGAGGTATATAATCTTACTTTATCGATGTCTTATTGACTTTCCTGATTTTCATTAACACAGTTGCCTCCTTCATCGCCGGACGCGGTGGCCGTGCGGTTCTAAGCACTTCAGTCCGGAACCGCGCGACTGCTACGGTCGCAGGTTCGAATCCTGCCTCGGGCATGGATGTGTGTGATGTCCTTAGGTTAGTTAGGTTTAAGTGGTTCTAAGTTCTAGGGGACTGATGACCTCAGATGTTAAGTCCCATAGTAGTCAGAGCCATTTGGACCATTTTGAACCTCCTTCATCGCATTTAAAATAAACCATTTAAATTCTCACGAAGAACATGAGACACTTGCCCTAACATGTATTGTGCTTTGTTAATGCCTAGGAAACACATGTGAGAAAACTGGAGGAAACTACATGGCGAGAGAAACTAAACTTCTACAATGAACATTTACTTCCATAAAAACCTGTTGCTGGTGCCTGATTCACTTCCGAGACAACCTTAAACTAAAATCCTTATGTGACAAAAAGGCTTCTACTTGTTGAAGCACATATGAAATTCAAGGAAATGAAAAAATGGAGCAATACTCTCGTAATTGCACTCATACAGAAAAAAAATGAAAGGCAGGCAGAAATTAGACCATCACCATACACAAAGTTATAGCAAAGAGGCTCGTACCGATTGACCTGTTAACTAATAAAACACACACAAACATGGGATGTAATAAGTGATTCGAAAAATATTTACACGCAGAAACGAATGAAAGAAAGGTAGGAAGCACGTGCACTATCATAAGCAGTAAAAACTGAGTACAAGAAACACAAATTCGAAAAAGATAAAGTGAAATGCAGAAGCGCCGATTAAAAATAACGAACAGGAAAAGCTGAGGACTCGATTTGTTCCTAGGAACACATGGTTCACACGAACAAAGCAGGTTTCAGAAACACAAAAATCCAGAAGCAATTTCACACAGAAAAACAGTTTAAACACGGAATTCAATTTAACGAAAGATTACGATTGGAATTAGGAAGACATGGAGCTGAAGACTCATTCGACGAAACACGAACACGTAAGTGCAATGGAAGCAAGCACACAAATAGAGAATACAAAGAAAACTCGAAGAAATATTGAAACTGCAATAGGAAAAAGAATTACACACGAAGACACAGTTTCACATGCATTGATACTAAAAAAGAATTATTCTCACGTAACCAAGTCTTCTCATGACGTACCCCACACTTCCACAATTCAGAGTTCCAGGGGAATAAATCAAGTCCCTGAATAAATCAGTAAATCAGGGAAATCCCATCATTTCCAAATCTAAACAAGTCATGGAACATGATTTCGGAAGCATAGCTGTAAAAGAGGACGAATGAATCCCTCAATTACGGTGAAGACTTTCACAATCTTATCATTATTCTAATTTACCAAACACGCTCTTGACCGACGATATTCACTCACCAAAACCCAGTAGCTGTGTGTCCGAGCACCCTTGCTGACCACAGATCCACCCAGGTAAACGGAAGTGACCAAAGTGGCCACATCCGCCACGCATCTTATAACAGTCGAATGACTTACACAAAGCGAACAAAGTCTTCCTTAAGCTACTGAACGTTGGTCGTGCTCTCACTAAATAATCTCACTACAGCAGTCGAAAACGCTACACTACAGTCTCCTTGAAAATACATTGCTTGACAGTCGCACCGAGCGAGGTGGTGCAGTGGTTAGCACACTGGACTTGCATTCGAGAGGACGTCGGTTCAATCCCGCGTCCGGCCATCCTGATTTAGGTTTTCCGTGATTTCCCTAAATCGCTCCAAGTAAATACCGGGATCGTTCCTTTGAAAGGGTGCGGCCGACTTCCTTCCCCATCCTTCCCTAATCCGACGAGACCGATGACCTCGCTGTTTGGTCTCCACCCCCAAACAACCCAACCCAACCTTGACAGTCGTTGGACAGGAATATTCACAGGTAGTGAAGCACGATTTGAAACACAGCGCATACGTAATATAGGTGGAGTGGTATATTTATAACGAAAAATGTAACAGCTTGCACCACATGAGGAAGCAAGAGAAGACACAACTAAAGTTAAAGTTTGACACATGGCAGACTCCCAACATAAAGGTCGATATCGGAATCTCAGCAAGGAATATGCCGTATGGGAACTGATGCACATTTTGCACCTGTTATTCATGCTGGGTACCAAACTGCTAGTGAGTCGGTGGAGGGATATTGCCCCACTCCTCTCTCAAGGTGGTTTTCAGTTCTTCCACGGTTGAGAAACACGTCTACCAAGACCATCCCAGGCTTGATCTATAGACTTTAGGTCCGGGGAGAAGCAGTCCATTCCATACGTTCAATAATTTCACTTTTCAGTGTCTGTGTAAGCGGGCACTGTCGTCCATAAACAGAAAGTCGGAACCTACCATACTCCTAAACAGGCGCATATTATGCAGAACACTCTTTCTGAGATACTACTGTGCTGTAACGGTATATCGCGCAAAGATATGCAGCGGTGTTTGGCCATTATGCATAATGCCTGCCCACACCATAAAGCCTAGACCACACCGATTACGCTCGTCAGTATTCTGTGATTATAACGGGTCTCTCTCTCTCTCTCTCTCTCTCTCTCTCTCTCTCTCTCCCTCTCTCCCCACCTCCTCGACACTAGCTGGTGACCGCAGTTGAGCGGTGAGCGGGAGTCGTCGAAGAATATCCCTCTGGAAAAACTGTTACTGGAACCAAGCTACATGCTCATTACACCAACGAACTCTTTCTCGACGATGGTGTGATTGAATTGGGACGTTTTAACAGTATTCCGAGCATAGAAACTGGCATGATTTAATTGGCACAAAATGGTTCTGACAGAGACACGTGCACCGTTAGCGGTTGCAAGACCTGCAGCGAACTGCCGAGGAGTGAGATATCTGTTCCTTTTCACTACTAGAGCTACGAGTCGATCCTCGTGAGGCGTGGTGGTCCGTCTGCGACCACCGGCTTGCTTTCGCATAGCATTTTCCACCTTCAGGGCCTTCGCGAGATGACACTTTTGGACACACCCATTACAGTGGCCGCAGAAGTGACACTTTGAGTGCCTTCGAGTCATCCGACGTCTCACCCACGAGCGTAGGTATTCGAATGAAGTCTTCCAAACACTTTGTCGTATCACACGTAATGTCGTACCAATCGGTTGCCCAACAACTTTCGTCAAATACCGTTCATCATGAACTGTAGAATGCATGCAGTGTGGGTGCACAGGCTTCGCTGCAGTTAACGCGTCCCGCCCTCTATATTTCCTTTTATTGTCATTGATCGTGCGTGTTTCTAGCAGTTATCGGTTTTTCCGTAGCAGCTGTCGGTGTTCTGTAGCAATTTTCAAGCGTTTACAAAGCAGACACACATCTTCGCTCACTCTTTTATGCGAGAGGGGAGGGAAGGGAAAGAGCATAGGAATGTAAGATGCAAGTAATATAAAATAGAGTTATGGGTTGCATGGGAAACATAGGATAATAGTTATGCCTAGATCAACATGAACAGATGTAGCACACACGTCGTTTGCATAATAACAATTAGCTATGGTTGAAGCCATATACATATTCCACTGCCCACTCTTCTCCCAGGTTAAGAAGCGCACCGAAAATCAGAAGTGCTAATATGAGATGGAATACCAAAGTAAACCGAGCAAAATATCGTGAAACGGTTCTTACAGAGACATTTCAATTTATTCTCTGTATGACCATCTTTTTAGAGATGGTTGCGGGACTCGGTTTTTCGATACACGATGTCAAATTAAACATCTTTCAGCCGTCTAGTTTCCAAATTTGTTTTATTTGGCTACCATTTTCTGCGTTTTATTACACCATCTTCAGACCCCTGACTGACGTGTAGGAATAATTTACCTCGGTTCCGAACAAAACAGTGGCAATCTGCAGATGATGGTTGAAGTGACCGCTACTAGTGCCACTATTTCTGGCCCCTGTTTTGATCAGAACCGAGGTAGAATTTTCCTACATATCGGTCATGGCTTATAAAACGCTGAAACAGGTAGCCAAATAAAACAAGTTTGGAAAGTAGACGGCTGAAAGGTGTTTAATTTGACATCCTGTTTCAGTTTAATGTGTGGATGAATGATGTAGAAGCAAATTTCGGGAAGACAGGGTTACAAGGGATGCGACACAGAAGTTTTAGTGTTTTTATTTATGATTTTATGTTTGGCGCTTTTATAGATTCTTGCGTAATAATTTTGATGGTGAAGGCTTGCTGTTTCGAAACACGTCAATTCTAGTGCACCTGTGCGTGCGCGTGTGCGTGTGTGTGTGTGTGTGTGTGTGTGTGTGTGTGTGACAGAGAGAGAGAGAGAGAGAGAGAGAGAGAGAGAGAGAGAGAGAGAGAGAGAGATAGATTAACAGTAGCTAAACCATATAATTTTACCACCTTACAAATAACTGCCGCCGTCCTTACGATCTTGATGTTTCGTGGATTTATTGCCTTGCGTGCTTAAGAGAGAGCACCGATGCCAGCTGAATCTCATGCAGGTCAGTCGGATCATCTGTGAGGGAAACGCACGCCTGCCGCGATCGCACGCCGCGTTTCCCACGAACCTGTCCTCTGTGGGAAGGGGGACAGCAGGAGCAACAGCAACAGCACAAATCTCGTGCTGAGGTCTGCGGCCAGGCCAGGGCGGATCGTGATGCGGCTGCCTCACGCTAAAGCCACGCCCGTGGTTCACACGCCCACGCCTGCCAAGATTGCCGGGGCGCTCTGTAGCGAGCGCGAACGCTAGCCAACAAGTAGGGCGCTAAGTCTTGCTGTCTCTGACGCCTAAACGTTGGATGGCCCTCACCACTAGAGCGGGAGAATATTGTGTCTTCAAAAATACTACGTAATAATGGCAAAGAAATTTGTATAATTTAAATGCTACGAATTAGACATTCTTTGAAATTTTGAATGTAGCACGGATAAAATACAGAGAGCGAAAAGTTATCTACAACTTGTATCGAAACCAGACTGCATTTATAAGCTTCAATTGAAGTTAAAGGGAAACCGTAGTTGAGACGGGAGTGAGACAGGGTTGCAGTCTGTTGCCAATGTTACTCAATCTGTACACTAGCAAGCAATAAAGGAAACGAAGAAAAAAATTCAGCGAGGACAAATAGTATATGGATGCATGGTGTCTGTCCTTTTGGACATGCCACACTACGCTTTCATCTAATTTAATTTATTCGCTTCGATGACCAGTGAACCCACAACCTTCAGTATGGATGCACATTTACGTTCGACCTCCAGTGGGAATTAAATTAGCGAGTATGGAGGAAGTGGACGGGAATCGTGGACAGGTGCCGCTAGGTAGGGATGTGAGATGACTGGGGAGCGAGCCGAGGTAGACCGTGCATTTGCGATAAAAACTCTCCGAGCGGCGCATTGGTTAAGGCAACTGCCCACTAAGCAGGAGATCTCAGGTTCGACCCCGAGTCCGGCACACACTTTCACTCGTTTCCCTGACTCCGCACGAAACACTGATGCAGCTTATATAAAGTTCCTTCCCTTCCTTTTCCTTTCCTTTTTCCCCTCTCCCTTTTCAGTTTATAAAAAAAATTAAGGTTTGCTTATTGTTGTTGTTGTGGTCTTCAGTCCTGAGACTGGTTTGATGCAGCTCTCCATGCTACTCTATCCTGTGCAAGCTTCTTCATCTCCCAGTACCTACTGCAACCTACATCCTTCTGAATCTGCTTAGTGTATTCATCTCTTCGTCTCCCTCTACGATTTTTACCCTCCACACTGCCCTCCAATGCTAAATTTGTGATCCCTTGATGCCTCAAAACATGTCCTACCAACCGATCCCTTCTTCTAGTCAAGTTGTGCCACAAACTTCTCTTCTCCCCAATCATATTCAATACTTCCTCATTAGTTACGTGATCTACCCACCTTATCTTCAGCATTCTTCTGTAGCACCACATTTCGAAAGCTTCTATTCTCTTCTTGTCCAAACTGGTTATCGTCCATGTTTCACTTCCATACATGGCTACACTCCATACAAATACTTTCAGAAACGACTTCCTGACACTTAAATCTATACTCGATGTTAACAAATTTCTCTTCTTCAGAAACGATTTCCTTGCCATTGCCAGTCTACATTTTATATCCTCTCTACTTCGACCAGCATCAGTTATTTTACTCCCTAAATAGCAAAACTCCTTTACTATAAGTGTCTCATTTCCTAAGCTAATCCCCTCAGCATCTCCCGATTTAATTTGACTACATTCCATTATCCTCGTTTTGCTTTTGTTGATGTTCATCTTATATCCTCCTTTCAAGACACTGTCCATTCCGTTCAACTGCTCTTCCAAGTCCTTTGCTGTCTCTGACAGAATTACAATGTCATCGGCGAACCTCAAAGTTTTTATTTCCTCTCCATGGATTTTAATACCTACTCCGAAATTGAATAACATCGGGGAGAGGCTACAACCCTGTCTCACTCCTTTCCCAACCACTGCTTCCCTTTCATGCCCCTCGACTCTTATAACTGCCATCTGGTTTCTGTACAAATTGTAAATAGCCTTTCGCTCCCTGTATTTTACCCCTGCCACCTTCAGAATTTGAAAGAGAGTATTCCAGTTAACGTTGTCAAAAGCTTTCTCTAAGTCTACAAATGCTAGAAGCGTAGGTTTGCCTTTTCTTAATCTTTCTTCTAAGATAAGGTTTGCTTATAACGTTATAATTATGACAGGCGACGAATGACCTCGAAGGGAAGATCAACGGAATGGATAGTGTATCACAAACCGGTTACCTACATCCAAGCATACATCTACATACAAACTACGCAAACCGCCACACGCTGGATAATGGACGATACATTGTACTACAGCTACTAGTCACTGTCTTGCCTGTTCCACTCGCAACTGGTGCGACAGAAAAATGACTGTTTATACGACTCCGTACGAGATGTAACTTCTGTTATCTTGCTTTCGCGGTGCCTGTTGAAATCTACGATGGCACCTGTAGGATCGTTCTGCAGCGACCCGCAAATGCCGGTTCTCTAAATTTTGTCGGTATTGTTTCGCTAAAAGAACGTTTTCCCTCCAGGGATTATCATTTGAGTTCACGAAAAGCATTTCCGTAATACAGAATAAGATTTTCACTCTGCAGCGGAGTGTGCGCTGATATGAAACTTCCTGGCAGATTAAAACTGTGTGCCCGACCGAGACTCGAATTCGGGACCTTTGCCTTTCGCGGGCAAGTGCTCTAGGTAGGAGACGAGATACTGGCAGAAGTAAAGCTGTGAGTACCGGGCGTGAGTCGTGCTTCGGTAGCTCTGATGGTAGAGCACTTGCCCGCGAAAGGCAAAGGTCCCGAGTTCGAGTCTCGGTCGGGCACACAGTTTTAATCTGCCAGGAAGTTTCATTTCCGTAATACTCGCGTGTTGTTCGAACCTATCGGTAACAAATCTAGCAGCACGCCTCTGAACTGCTTAGATACTAGTCTTTGACACTACAGTAGTCCAGGGCCGGCGCAAGGCACGTGCGGCCGCACGGGGCGGCACTTTCTGAGAGGCTTTTTTTTTCTGAAAGAGGTGGAGCCCCTCCACGCCCACACCGGCATGATGGCCAACACAAAAAGGTCTACTGCCATCTCTGCATAAGGGTTAGTATTCACTAAAGTGAGGTGTCGCAGGATGTGGGTACTGCGATGTTTGCGTACGTCTGGTTAGGATTAACCATTAATACGCGCTCATCTGGAGATAGATTGGTCGAAATCTGACGAAGGGTAGCGGTTTGAAGGGCAGAGGAAAAAAAGTGCCAAGGCAAGAGCCAAGGGAAAAAAACCTCTGCGAAAGTTAGGTCGGGCGGCAAGAGCAGTAGCGGTTGTCTTGCTGCCTGCGATAGGTTTTGCAAGGATAGGCTTTGTTAGTAGTGGGTATCATGCATGTCGATACCTTGACGTTGTGCGTTTGTGCTGCTCGGCGGCTGGCGCTGGGTGCTGGTACAGAGTCCTCGTTCAGCGTCCTGCAACCTGCAACAGTTATGTTTGTTATCGGTCTTGTGTCCGATAGGTCATATACCGGAGGCACAGTGTGAGGGAGTGTTGGGAGATTGTTCGTGCGTCTGTGGGCGAGCTCATCGGTGTCCCTGCTGTGGCCTGTTGGTCGGCTCTAATAGCAGCTGGTAGTTGCCAGTCAGTATTGCTGGTATGCAGGGGCTTACCGACGTTTGTCGCTGTTTGCGTATGTTAGTTTACCATAGGTGGTTATGCCCTAGCTAGCAGTGTCTTTGGTCGCTTGTGTTTCCACCTGTGGTTGTGATCGTAGTTTCCCAGAGTGAGGATGAAAGGATTGTTCGAGTGTCTCGAGTTCCTGTATAGTCGTGTAGCGTGTTTCTTGAATACTTCCTTGAGGGTATCAAGGCGGTATTCATGGTGAAGATCCACGGTGCGTGTGTAGCGTGGAGCATTGCTAATGATTCGTAGTACTTTGTTCTGTATGATCTGCAGGCGGCGCAGTCGTGTGGGAGCTGCATATCCCCAGACGGGAGCTGCGTACGTCATCAGAGGTCTAATCAGTGTAGTGTATAAGGACCTCGACACCCTCCTATTCAGTGTGCTTTCCCTGTTGAGCATTGGGTAGAGCTGTTTGAGCCTCGCGTGCGCTCGGTTGGCAACGTATTCGATGTGGTCCCCCCATGTAAGTTTCCGGTCCAGCCAGACACCAAGGTATCTGACTTTCTCTCGGAAACGTATTGGGCGTGTATGTAGTGTTATCGGTCTACAGTGTTGGTGTTTGCGCAGTAGTTTCGGTCTGCGTGTGAACAGAACTGCTTCGCACTTGTCGACGTTTACTTTAATACGCCATCGCTCCAGCCAAGGCTCAGCTGTTCTGAGTGCTGTCTGTATTCGTGAGTTGATGTTCGACGGTTTCCAGTCTTGCGCGAGGATGGCTGTGTCATCCGCGTAGACGGCTAACGTCGTGTTTCGTGTCGCTGGGTAGTCATTAATGTACAGGTTAAACAAGATGGGCCCCAGAATGCTTCCTTGGGGTACTCCAGCTTGGATACCGTGTTGTGTTGATTGTTTATCCTGCACGTTAGTGTTGAAACATCTGTTCGTGAGATATGAGTGTATGAGACGTACGAGTCCGTCTGGGAAACCAGCTTCGCTTAGTTTGCGTATGAGTCCGTTGTGCCAGAGACGATCGAAAGCCTTTTCGATGTCTAGGAACACGGCCCCTGTGGCTTTGTTCATGTTGTAGCCGTGTGTTATATGTTCGACTACGCGGAGGAGTTGTTGTGTTGTCGAGTGGTGATTCCTAAAGCCGAATTGCTCCGGTCTTAGGGTGTTGTTGGCGATGCAATGCCTAGTGATACGTTTTAGTATTACCTTCTCAACAATCTTGCTGAGCGAGCACAGCAGACTGATGGGTCGGTAATTTTGTGGGAGGGAGTGGTCTTTCCCTGGCTTCCTGAACATCAGGACCTTGGCCGCCTTCCAAAAGTCAGGGAAGTGTTGGTGTGTCAGGATGGCATTCGTTAGGTGTGTGAGGTATTCTACGGCTTTATCCGTGAACTCCTGGAGGACACGGTTTTGAATGCCATCAGGCCCAGGGGCTTTTCTGAGAGGCGGCAAAACCAAACCTCGGAGGCAGCGGCTTCAGGAACTGCGGCATGGCGCCTGAACTACCTGCCGGCCGCCCCTGTTGAACAAGGGAAGGGAGAAGGGCTAATTTCTGCTTCGCCACTGTGGCAGCACCGTCGTGTTTACGCCGGAGGAACAGAGAGGGGGGAGCATTCTGGCGTACACGCCAGACGCCAGTATTCTTTTGAGTGGAGCGCTGCCAGCCTGTTACGCGCAGTGCGTTTACTCACAACTAATTTAGCAGAAGACGAAATCTAATTTGCAAATTCGAATGCTATGTTCGATACTGCGGTTACATGTTAAGCCTGAAGCAATTTTGCTAAGCCCTTCAATGGCAGTTTCCGACTGTTTTATTCTTCCCGCATTATGGTAAAAAATGGTTGAACATTACTACAATCAAACATGTCCAACACCTACAATGGCTATAAGTATTCCGAATGGGTAATACGCTGCGAGTAATTACAAGGGATAAAGACATTGCTAATTTGCCTGGCATAAGTTGGGTTTCGATGTATTTTTGAAAACTTTTGCTGTCCGTTTCTGAGTGATTGTCGGACGTTTTGGTTTTTGAGCCACGAAACACCTGTCTCCATCTGCTTGAACGACAATTAAACTCTGACCGGCACTTTTGTTTTACAATACTACTCGCACACTAGATGTAAGCACATATTAAAAGCTTGAGACTGGCCACTCGGTGGCTGAAACCTAGGTGGATCAGAAAAGTAAAAACAAAAATTGCGATTGATTGCTGACATTTCATACAGATTTGTTTAAATAAAATTCCACAAACGTTTCGTAAAAAAAAGGGGGGGGGGGCAGTTTAGCAGCTCGCTTGAACCGGCCCTGTACATTACTAAACCTTCGTAAAATTTACGCTTCAGTTTGGCCTCTTTCCTGGTTCCCGCCAATGCGGACACACGAGCGACACATGCTCTCCAGTACCTTCATGGCAAACATTGTTGTTAACAATGGCTAAATTTTCTATTGCCTGATTCCAGCGGTTTGCTGACCCTGGTGCTCTTGTCGCAAATATTACAAATGTTTGGTAATTGTTTGCTTGTTTTCTAATAGTTGGCATATTTGTTTTATCGATTAAAATTTCCCTTACTGAGACCATATAGGTGAAATATCAAACAGGCACAGTTAGAACAGTGGTAATTTACATCACATTGGCCTTCTACAATGCAAAATGTCTTTTGCTACAGAAATTAGCACAATGTGGATGGTACTGAATTAGATTTTGACGCTAATATACTGGGTGATTTGCCTGAGCAGCAGCAGCAAAAAATACAACCACCTCAAGGGAGAAAAGAATGTTCATTTTTTTCCTTCGAGCAAACGAAGAAGGACGACGACATTTTGTAACCATTGCTCAACAGCAATTTGAACGGGACACTGAGCCAGATCTTGCTTAGATTATAATAACAGCGACTAAATCAGAAGACTCTCTACTGATTTTGTATAAAATACTCTTGGAGCTATAATTTGTAACCAGTGCATAACATAAATTATGACTTTATTCCCGGGAACATTTTTAGCAGTAAAATTGGCATTGTGTGGCATAAAACAGTTCCTTTTGAATTTATCTTGTATGTAACATATTACTGGAGATTAATATTTGTAGTTAACTAGCACTTAACCTGTAATTTATGACTTCCTTTGAATAAACTTTGTAATAGTGAAATTTTCGATGGCTTATTAGCAATGTAACAATGGTTCGAATGGGTCTGAGCACTATGGGACTTAACATCTGTGGTCATCAGTCCCCTAGAACTTAGAACTACTTAAACCTAACTAACCTAAGGACATCACACACATCCATGCCCGAGGCAGGATTCGAACCCGCGACCGTAGCGGTCACGCGGTTCCAGACTGAAGCGCCTAGAATCGCACGGCCACACCGGCCGGCAGCAATGTAACACTTTCTCCCTTCAGTGTCTAGGGGTTAGACCTGGTGGGGATACCAAACAGTCGAGCAGCACCCGAGAATGGTTTGCACTAGTGTTTCCTTTATACAATAGATATTCATTCCTCTAATTCTCCCAATAAATCGATATCGAACATTCGTCTTCTATACTAGCGACCTCATGTCCCGTTCCAATTCGCACCAACAAAACATCCCCAAAAATAAATCAAGGATGATGAAAAGCGATTGAATTAAATCAGGCGATGATGAGGGGCTTAGATTAAGAAATGAAACATAAGTAGTCGTCCAGTTTTGCTGTCTGAGCAGTCATATAACTAAAGACGTTGAAGTAGGGACGATATGAAATACGGATTGTCAATAGGAAGAAATGTGTTTCTTAAACATATCTGAGATTGTTGCCCGTACAGGCAGACATTACTTGTGGATCAAATATCGCAGCTTTGGACCTGAGACATCAGGTAACAACTAATTTAAATCAGACTATAGTTTGAATGTTTTCCCTCGTGCATATGTGTGATCTGATGTAATTACCAGCAAACCTCCGAGTCTCTAACGAATCGAACTTCCACGTGTGAAACAGCTCCAAACGTCTGATTACTTTACGAACGAGTTAATGTGTTAAATATTTGCTTTTAGGCACGTGACCGAGAAAATGTTTACGAAAGATTTCAAATTATGCTTAAAGCTTATTGGAAGTCTTCAAGTGCTCTCATTGTGAAACACTGAATGAATGTAATCAGGGTAATTTGAGCTCCATTGTAAGCAACACTGTTTTTCGTTCATCCCATTGTTTCTGACATATCGACGGTACCGTGGATCATACATACATGTAAATACTGTCTACAAAGTGTGCTGAAATTAGAGTCGCTAGTCAACAAGTAATAAATTAAAACGTCATGCCTGACGCAGAACTTTTACTGCATCAACAGCGAAAATGTAGTAAGCGATATTGTTTTTTCCTTTCATAATTTTGTGGGAGTGTGAGCGAGAAAAAGTTTCATAGCGTTTCGACATTGTGTGTGAAGTTTGTTGCAAGTCGCTTAAGTTCTCTCGATCTCAAATACAGGTATCTGCGCACAGTCAGCTATGCTGCCTCCAAACAACCATCCAATGTTGGTACGTTTTGAACTGCAAATTCCTTAACCTTTGCTATAGAGGGAGTGGAAGGACTTAATCCATACAGTGACCATTTCATTTCAACATATTTATTTGCATCATGGATAAATCATTAAGAGAATTACAATCATAAATCAGATAATACCTTTAAGAAACGCCACTCAGGCAAACTTTACAAACTGCTTGTTATAATACCACAAATGAATTAATCTCTTTGCAAACATTTAAAAAACCACCACTCGGGCCAAGTAAATCATTTGAAATATACTATACATCAAATAACCAGGAAATCAATTATTATTTCCACATACACTGAAAACCGCACCTCCCGGGCGACATATTACCAAACAACTTTCCAAGTTTATAGACATTTTGATCAATAATAACCCAGTTATTTCCCGATCAAAATTGACATACGCCACTAAGGCTGAATTGCGCCGCAGTTTTAGAAAACGGTTTCAACTAAGACACATTCTTCTAGAAATCCCTCAAAATTCCTTGCAGAACCACCACAAGTTTTAGAAAACTGTAGCTTGTACAATAACTGAGGCCCGAGATTGTGATGCCGCGACTTGGGCACGAACGGTGGAGGCGACTGAGTACCTATCTTCGAATTAAGATGTGGACTAAGTTTGTACTTCCACCCCGTTCAGAACACCGAAATCGGAACCAAACAGCACACGCGAGCTCAGACGAGTTCCACCGCCCGTACGCCCGCTAGTAATTTAAAAGGGGAGGCTCTGCACTTCGGTTGCCCACTGCTTCCGATCTCTGAAACATAAATCACAAGTGACAACAGGGAACCAAACAACGCTTCCTTCACCTTAATACTGAAACTTATATAGAAAACTACTTCGATAAAATTGACAATAATAAAACTGATTTCATTCCTTTAAGCATGAATGATGCAAACGGAACTGGCTCATTAAACCCCAAGCATCACATGGAGCACCTTATGTGGGCCTGTAAGGGACCACACGGCAATCTTTAGACACGGAATATAGATCGTTCGGTAAGGATGCGTACACGTATCAATGTTTTAGACACTTGACAGTTGAAGTAACAACAATACTATTAAGGAGCGAAGCACACACTTAATAAGAGGCATGAGATACACACATCACAGTCCTTGCAACGCTTTGCTGGCTCAAGAACAATCATTATATTTCACTAATCGTTGGTTGGACTTGAATTACTTGATGCCAGTTGCTGGATCGATGTGGCGAAGACACTGGACGTTGCTTAGTCCGACAGTAACAGCGTATTCCTTCACGCAAGCGAGCACATGCATAGCTTCACGAGGTTGCCAAGAAGCCACAGCGCCGGCCCGCTGTTACTGACCCCAGGACGGCCAAGCGCTAACTGCCACCCGTACCCACAAGGGAACCTCCTCATCGCACCCCCCTCAGATTTATAAGTTGGCACAGTGGACAGGCCTTGAAAAACTGAACACAGATCAATCGAAAAACAGGAAGAAGTTGTGTGGAACTATGAAAAAAATAAGTAAAATATACAAACTGAGTAGTCCATGTGCAAGATAAGCAACATAAAGCATACTGTCAATTCAGGAGCGCCGTGGTCCCGTGGTTAGCGTGAACAACTGCGGAACGAGAAGTCCTTAGTTCAAGTCTTCCCTCGGATGAAAATTTTACTTTATTTATTTTCGCAAAGTTATGATCTGTCAGTTCGTTCAATGACGTCTCTGTTCACTGTAATAAGTTTAGTGTCTGTGTTTTGCGAGCGCACCGCAAAACCGTGCGATTAGTAGACGAAAGTACGTTGCTCTCCAATGGGAACCGAAAACATTTGATCGCAAGGTCATAGGTCAACCGATTCCTCCACAGGAAAACACGTCTGTTATATTCTATACGACACTGGTGACGGCATGTGCGTCACATGACAGGAATATGTTGTCGACCCACCTAACTTGTACACTTGGCGAATGGGTAAAAAGATTGGTTCAAAATGGCTCTGAGCACTATGGGACTTAACATCGATGGTCATCAGTCCCCTAGAACTTAGAACTACTTAAACCTAACTAACCTAAGGACATCACACAACACCCAGCCATCACGAGGCAGAGAAAATCCCTGACCCCGCCGGGAATCGAACCCGGGAACCCGGGCGTGGGAAGCGAGAACGCTACCGCACGACTGTAAAAAGATTCTTCTACCTTGCCCGATTTAGGTTTTCTTGTGGATGTGATAACAACTCCCAAAAAAGTGATGAAAACGTAAGAGTTTGTCACATATACTGCAACAAATGACTGCAACAGTTTCACAGTCACACAGTTTTCCCTGTGCTCTGTCAAAACATATGTTTTTAACGTTTTCCAATTTTTTCCGTGTGTAGACCGTCAAATCCTGCATATGTCCAAGCAATTCTGAACATGTCCTGGAATTTTCGAGAGCGAAGTTGATTGTGTGAGTGCCTGAACTTCGATAATTGACACACGTCAATTGCTAGAAAATAAAAAAGTTAAAATTTTTACTCGAGGGAATACTTGAACCGAGGTCCTCTCGTACCACAGTTGCTTACGCTAACCAAGAGACCACGGCGCTCTTCAGATCACGTTGTCCTTGATGTTGCTTATGTTACACATCGACTACTCAATTTGTATATATTTTGCTTATTTTTTTCATAGTTCGACAAAACTTCTTCCTGTTTTCTCGATTGATCTGTGTTCAGTTTTTCAAGGCCTATCCACTGTGCCAACTTATAACTAAATCTGAGGGGGCTGCGATGGGGAGGTTCCCTTGTCAGGCACACCGTGCTCGCTGTCGTCTCTCCAACGTCTCGCTAATACGCGCACTTCCGCGTGCCGTGCCCAACATTGTTCTCCCTTTCCTCTCCGTACTGCCCGCTATATCCTGAGCCGGCCCAGGCTCCAAAGGCAAACTTCTGCCAGAGGGAATCGATAGTGCCTAACCAAAGATATCCCTGGCACCAGTGCCGCCACGGCTCAAGTTTCTAATTTTAACACTTGTCCTACAACAGGGCTTCACAACATACGTGCTCGCGGAGCAAGCTGTGAGCAGCAAGGCGCGAGCACGGAGCAGCGCGAGCACGCTACCCCCACTACCGGACCAGAGCACCAGAGCGGAGAGTGGGGAGAGTCACGTGGGGCACACAACAACTGCCGCCAGTCAATGTAAATCCGCGGCCACCTGCAGGGATATCACTCACGAATTATTACTGCGACAAATGAAACAAATAAAGGAGAATGTACACATGCCACATAATTTTATCAGCTTAGTGTATGCCTCTAGATTCGCAACTTGTGAACTGTTACACAATAAAAGGTGTCACTGAAGCGTGGGATTCTCGGTTGTCTTGTACTTTTTGCCCTTTACAATTGCGTCTATGTTCGGAGTAATTGTTCTTGTGCATTTTGGGCGCAGCGTGCAGTTTAAATTTCGATCAGACAATGCGTTTCTCAGGAGCGTCTTGTTACATTTCATTGCAGAGAACAGTTGTTCACAAAAATACGTGGAACCGAACATTGATATCATTGTAGCCGCCAGTTTGTGCAAACGAGGAAATCTATCCCGAGGGAAGTGTCTGTAGAATTCCAAAATGTTTTTCTTGTTCTGAAATTTGTGTCTGTATTCTCTGTCACACTGCACGTCAATACTTTCTTGTTGCAGCTCAGGACGAATCTCTTAAATATTCGCTGAATATGGAGAGAACAGATCCAAATCACTGTCTAGTACTGTCAGATCTTGAAAGCGCTGATCAACTAAACTATGTGAATAACGTTCACAGTCTTTGTGAACATCTTGCATGGATGATGATTTAGGAAAATGAGCTAGGTTTCCTGTTTCCAGCTGACTCATCCAAAGTGTCAATTTCATTTTAAAAGCTCGTATTCGATCTATGAAATCAGTAATTAGCAGATCTATACCTTGTAGTAAAATGTTCAAAGCATTCAGATGGCTAGTTAAATCTGCTAAGAACGCGAGATCACATTCAAACGTGCGCGCGCATTTTCCCTCCCTCCCCTCCCACCCTACTCAGCGACCTTGTACCCGCTCGAGAGCACGTGCCTGAGCAGACGCGAGTACTCGCGCTCAAAACCGGCCAGTTGTTAAGCCCTGTCCTACAACGTTAAACTTTTAAAATAAGATTGTACCTCTTAATGTGTAGATTATGACAGCGTTTTAAATTTTTATTTTCGGTCGATAATTACACGAAATATTGAAACTAGAATTATTGTTGCCCCTATGCTGCAACTGGTATTGGGTTCCAGGAGAGCGTTTTCGTCGTATAGAATACCCCGTTAAGCGGGAGTTACGCAGATAGAGCACTGATAGGCAATTTAAGCCTACGGACTCAGCTCTCCACCTAGATTGCAAATTTAATCCAGTGCGTAAACCGGAGTGCGCAGTTCTCAAAATGTGCCCTCGTTGTCGCACGCTGTTAGGCCTGGGCTTTCAAGTGCTCGATGCTGCTGCAGGAATCGCGCTCAGCTCAGCGCGCCCTGCAGATCATAGCAGGGCGCTTCAAACCGCAGCCATCGAGTTCGCTGTTTGTTGTCGTACCCAAAGCCGCGAGCGCAGCCTAAATATTTGGACCCGGCGCTAGCCGATCCCCAGGGACTGTGCAGTCCGTGTCCGGCCATTAACGGGCGCCATGCACGGCCGCTCAAAGCGAGCGCCAGCCGTCGGCAGGGGTGCGCCTCTGTCCTTTCGCCGGCTGCCGTGACGTAATAACCACAGTCAACCCGCTGTAAGGCTGCATTCATAATGATACAGACAGCGGTAGTCAAACGCGGTCGCCATAGGGGTCAGGGAGGTTGAGTTGGGCTAGGCTAGCTTAGAGTGTATTCTGTATATGAAGTAGATTACATTTTAACCTCCTAAGGTGGGATGGACATCAAGACGCTTCTATGCTGGGAAGCGAGTATTGCACTGCAGCTTTTGCTGTTAAAAAGTCGCCGAATGCATGTGACAGATCCTCTAGTGTCTGACGTGGAGTTTCTTCCTCTTCCGCCCTTAACGTGTCAATTGTCTAAAGTTGTTGGTCATTCTGATTTGAACTTAGGAAACTACTTCCGTTGTTTATGAACGTCTAATGCACTGGGTGAAACGCCCGGCTAAACCCGCAGGAGAGGACAAGTAGTAGGAATTTTGGAAAGGGGCCAGAATGAGCGGCTGTCAGTTACCCTCCAAACATAACATTTTATTTAGTTGTCCAAACATTACAGCGCAATTTCTAAGCTTGACTATCGACAGAAAACATCTTTAATTCTAAAATGGCTGAAGGCTCATGAATTAAATACATCTGCTATAATATATTTATTTATTTTTTGAGACAGAAGGCTCTAGGCTTTAAGGTTAAACAGTATCTAAGGCCAAGTGATGTAAGACTTGACTAGTCAGATAGATTAAGTGTTTAAAAAGCGGCTGAAGGCCGATAAATTTAAAACAACATAACTGCAATAACAATAGGCAGAAGGCCCAAGCTTTATGACCAATAAGAAACCTTACTCCAAAACGGCTGAAGGCCTTTGTTTAAAAAAAAAAAAACTGGAACCAATTTTCCAAGGCAGAAGGCCCAAAGCTATTAACCTTAAATGGTATTTAAGCCCAAGGATGTAAGACTTGATAAGTAAGAACCCAAAATTTTAAAGCGGATGAAGGCCCATCATTTTAAGAACAATACAACTACGATAAATTTTCAACAGGCAGAAGGCCAACAGCTTTATCTTGAAAGAATGCAATACTTGTTAAGTAAGAATCTTTAAACTCAAAGCGGTTGAGGGCCCATGCTTTTAAAAAACAATACAATTGCAATAAATTTTCAACAGGCAGGTAGCCCACAGCTCTATCTTCCTAGAGGTAATACTTGATAGATAAGATCCTTAAAATTTAAAGCAGCTGAAGGCCGATGCGTTAAAACAATATAATAAATTTTCAACGGGCAGAAGGCCCAAACTTTATCTTCAGACAATGTAAGACTTGCCCAATTTAGAAAAACTTACTTTTAAAACGGCTGAAGGCCTTTGATTTTAAAAACACGATTACAAGAATACAAATTCCAACCATCGGCTGTGAGCCAACAAGAAAGGCAGTATAGGTAACGGCACTCAGAAGTTTCCAAGGGGCTCGGTCTGCCCTTGAAATCTTAACGTTCGCTTAGGTCAGACAAGAAGTTGGCCAAACTGTACTCGATCAGCCGGCAACACAACCAAGAGACAGTCAGGGACCCACCAACAAGACGACTTGCTGACCACCGCCCAGTATACGAAAATTCCAAAGCCAAAACTTAGCCGCCCACAACCAAAAATACACTCCTGGAAATTGAAATAAGAACACCGTGAATTCGTTGTCCCATGAAGGGGAAACTTTATTGACACATTCCTGGGGTCAGATACATCACATGATCACACTGACAGAACCACAGGCACATAGACACAGGCAACAGAGCATGCACAATGTCGGCACTAGTACAGTGTATATCCACCTTTCGCAGCAATGCAGGCTGCTATTCTCCCATGGAGACGATCGTAGAGATGCTGGATGTAGTCCTGTGGAACGGCTTGCCATGCCATTTCCACCTGGCGCCTCAGTTGGACCACCGTTCGTGCTGGACGTGCAGACCGCGTGAGACGACGCTTCATCCAGTCCCAAACATGCTCAATGGGGGACAGATCCGGAGATCTTGCTGGCCAGGGTAGTTGACTTACACCTTGTAGAGCACATTGGGTGGCACGGGATACATGCGGACGTGCATTGTCCTGTTGGAACAGCAAGTTCCCTTGCCGGTCTAGGAATGGTAGAACGATGGGTTCGATGACGGTTTGAATGTACCGTGCACTATTCAGTGTCCCCTCGACGATCACCAGTGGTGTACGGCCAGTGTAGGAGATCGCTCCCCACACCATGATGCCGGGTGTTGGCCCTGTGTGCCTCGGTCGTGTGCAGTCCTGATTGTTGCGCTCACCTGCACGGCGCCAAACACGCATACGACCATCATTGGCACCAAGGCAGAAGCGACTCTCATCGCTGAAGACGACACGTCTCCATTCGTCCCTCCATTCACGCCTGTCGCGACACCACTGGAGGCGGGCTGCACGATGTTGGGGCGTGAGCGGAAGACGGCCTAACGGTGTGCGGGACCGTAGCCCAGCTTCATGGAGACGGTTGCGAATGGTCCTCGCCGATACCCCAGGAGCAACAGTGTCCCTAATTTGCTGGGAAGTGGCGGTGCGGTCCCCTACGGCACTGCGTAGGATCCTACGGTCTTGGCGTGCATCCGTGCGTCGCTGCGGTCCGGTCCCAGGTCGACGGGCACGTGCACCTTCCGCCGACCACTGGCGACAACATCGATGTACTGTGGAGACCTCACGCCCCACGTGTTGAGCAATTCGGCGGTACGTCCACCCGGCCTCCCGCATGCCCACTATACGCCCTCGCTCAAAGTCCGTCAACTGCACATACGGTTCACGTCCACGCTGTCGCGGCATGCTACCAGTGTTAAAGACTGCGATGGAGCTCCGTATGCCACGGCAAACTGGCTGACACTGACGGCGGCGGTGCACAAATGCTGCGCAGCTAGCGCCATTCGACGGCCAACACCGCGGTTCCTGGTGTGTCCGCTGTGCCGTGCGTGTGATCATTGCTTGTACAGCCCTCTCGCAGTGTCCGGAGCAAGTATGGTGGGTCTGACACACCGGTGTCAATGTGTTCTTTTTTCCATTTCCAGGAGTGTACATTAAGCTGTCAAAAACTACACACCATGTTGGACAGCGACATTAGGTGAGGAAGAGACACTGCCTGAATTTACGTCAACGACCAGGGCAGGTAACCGGAACACTAACGGCCACAAGGCAAAAAATTCCGCTGGTGCACATGAATTTCAAACTGACAAATATAGTTAATTCCACGACACGGCGGCTAAATCTTCACCAACTCGAACACTCGCTGTTGCTCCCAGGAATACCGCCAACAGCGGACCACCAACCAAGTGGACAACGTGAACAGACGTGGCTTCGGTAATTAAATCACCACTCAACTTTCATGTCCTGGTTCGGTGAACCACGAACCTCGTAGCACTCGGAACAGCCCCCACACGCTCCGACACTGCATAGAGACCGCCAGCGAGCTCGGTCAACTGCGCTTCGGGGAGACTTGCTTGCTGAATCGCTCAAACCGACCTGCTGTCTGCACACCGCCAAGCCGTAACTATAAGCGCCAGACCAAAATTGGTATACGGTGCAAATATCGATACACACCGATGCTGCCACACATAGAAAGAGGAGGAACCACAGCATGACCGCAATAACCGCGGGAAACCAAACGCAGAGTGACAGCCAAGTTTTAAAGCAATGCATAAGCCGGGGTCAGCAAGGCTCACTGGGATAAACAACGCAAATGTTTTTGGTACCAACTGTTGCGTTACTACCCTTGTGAAACTCAAAAGGCGTACAAAGGCGGATGTGTACCTGTTCTAGTATTTAGCTACCTACTTCACCACAAATTGCAAAACAAAAAAGGAATTAATTAATTATTGGAGAGTAAACAAGTCACTCTAACCGTAAAATGTCCTTAGCAGAACTTTGAAGTACACAGTGAGCTGATAAATGAGAAACGAATATCGACTTTCGCAGAAACATTACTAAGTGGTCTCCGTGATAGCTATAGGGCTTCCTTTATTAAATTCTGAGTTGTGTTTCACCCTGTCCGCGTGGCAAAGAAAAGCTCGCGACCCTTACTTACGTACATTGATTGGGTAACTTAGCAGTGCAGACAATTAATACGTGTCCGCCAATGGAAGTTTCCGATTAAAAACCAGCCAAAGCGAGACGTTTCACAATTCAGATTTTATTTTTTTACACATGGGTCTGAAGATGGCGTACTAGAAATTCTAAACTGGGTCCGTAATTAAATTAAATGCAAAAGAAAAGGCTGCAGGTGTTTTAATTTTCATTACATACTGATCGGCCGAAGTCCTTGTAACCAACTACGAGGGCAAGTCAGAAAGTCTTTGTCCCTATTTTTTATTAGCCATTGTAAGGTACGTACAGGTAATGACAAATATGCAAGCTATTCTACGTACATTACACTATTTTTCCACATAGTCTCCACACTGGTCCACACTTTTGTCCCATAGCAGCATTAAATTTGGGATGCCCGTCTAGCAGAATTCGTCCGGCCGATTATGAAACTACCGTCGGACTGCTGTCTTGGCTTCATCGTTACTTGCGAATGGCTTCATTCCCATAGGATACGCCAAGCTCCCGAGAAATGGCCGTGATGTGCACATCCCGATCTACTTTCACCATCGCACCCACGCGGGAAACGTCGTCAGTCAGCGACGAACGTGGCCTCACCGACCGCTCATTGTCTTGCAAGACTTCACGGCTCTGTCGAACTCATATCACCACCACCTCACAATTCTCAGTTTTCCCCATATTTAGGCTGCATTGGCCTGTAGATATCAATGGACGTTCTTCTCTTGATCCTTGTTCGTTGCTCTAATACCATGGGCGTGTGAAGCACAACCGCCGTCTTTAACAAATGACAGCAGCATCGTGCGGCGGAGCTGCCGGCAGACAAGGCTGCCAAGAACAAGCACTGGGAATGGAAATGTTGGCCTCTCATTTACAGCCGTAATTTGGCTAGAAAAAACGGGGGGAGCAAAAGCTTTCTCATTTGTTCTCGTATTAGGCGGACGGACATATACACTCCTGGAAATGGAAAAAAGACCACATTGACACCGGTGTGTCAGACCCACCATACTTGCTCCGGACACTGCGAGAGGGCTGTACAAGCAATGATCACACGCACGGCACAGCGGACACACCAGGAACCGCGGTGTTGGCCGTCGAATGGCGCTAGCTGCGCAGCATTTGTGCACCGCCGCCGTCAGTGTCAGCCAGTTTGCCGTGGCATACGGAGCTCCATCGCAGTCTTTAACACTGGTAGCATGCCGCGACAGCGTGGACGTGAACCGTATGTGCAGTTGACGGACTTTGAGCGAGGGCGTATAGTGGGCATGCGGGTGCCCGGGTGGACGTACCGCCGAATTGCTCAACACGTGGGGCGTGAGGTCTCCACAGTACATCGATGTTGTCGCCAGTGGTCGGCGGAAGGTGCACGTGCCCGTCGACCTGGGACCGGACCGCAGCGACGCACGGATGCACGCCAAGACCGTAGGATCCTACGCAGTGCCGTAGGGGACCGCACCGCCACTTCCCAGCAAATTGGGGACACTGTTGCTCCTGGGGTATCGGCGAGGACCATTCGCAACCGTCTCCATGAAGCTGGGCTACGGTCCCGCACGCCGTTACGCCGTCTTCCGCTCACGCCCCAATATAGCGCAGCCCGCCTCCAGTGGTGTCGCGACAGGCGTGAATGGAGGGACGAATGGAGACGTGTCGTCTTCAGCGATGAGAGTCGCTTCTGCCTTGGTGCCAATGATGGTCGTATGCGTGTTTGGCGCCGTGCAGGTGAGCGCCACAATCAGGACTGCATACGACCGAGGCACACAGGGCCAACACCCGTCATCATGGTGTGGGGAGCGATCTCCTACACTGGCCGTACACCACTGGTGATCGTCGAGGGGACACTGAATAGTGCACGGTACATCCAAACCGTCATCGAACCCATCGTTCTACCATTCCTAGACCGGCAAGGGAACTTGCTGTTCCAACAGGACAATGCACGTCCGCATGTATCCCGTGCCACCCAACGTGCTGTAGAAGGTGTAAGTCAACTACCCTGGCCAGCAAGATCTCCGGATCTGTCCCCCATTGAGCATGTTTGGGACTGGATGAAGCGTCGTCTCACGCGGTCTGCACGTCCAGCACGAACGCAGGTCCAACTGAGGCGCCAGGTGGAAATGGCATGGCAAGCCGTTCCACAGGACTACATCTAGCATCTCTACGATCGTCTCCACGGGAGAATAGCAGCCTGCATCGCTGCGAAAGGTGGATATACACTGTACTAGTGCCGACATTGTGCATGCTCTGTTGCCTGTGTCTATGTGCCTGTGGTTCTGTCAGTGTGATCATGTGATGTATCTGACCCCAGGAATGTGTCAATAAAGTTTCCCCTTCCTGGAACAATGAATTCACGGTGTTCTTATTTCAATTTCCAGGAGCGTAGATTTTATGTGATGTTGTTCTGCATCTACTGGCGAGGTAGCGAAGAACAGCTATCCTTTGAAACTGGTAACTGGTATACTGGTTGGCAAAAAGGGCCAACCGGATCCGGCCCGCCAGTGGTTTCAACTCGGCTCCAGGAAGAAATTCGTGGGAGAGAGAGAGAGAGAGAGAGAGAGAGAGAGAGAGAGAGAGAGGCAGCCCCTCGCATTATATCCCCACCAGGATGCATCTCCCGGTATTTCCGCTGACAGTCGGCTCGCCTCGGGTTTGCAGCTCATGACGGAGACCAGTGAAAGTTTTGCTTATTTCATGCACGCGTAATGCCATTTCGCCGCCACTGGATTTGAAACACATTCGAAGGACCTGCCTGTGACAGAAAATCTCCTAATTTCTTATTGACTGGGATTGTCTGAGAATGCTCTTTTCTCGTATTAACGCTAGCAAATACTACCTCTTCGTTGGGAACCTATTACAACGCTGCAACTGTTGAAACTGAACGTCTTCAGATGTTTACATTTATTTACGTGTCGTGAACATTGTGTCTTTACTAACGGCTTTCCAGTACTTTGCAACACAAGTACTTAAGACACCTATTGTCAAACGTCGTAAGTAAAGAGACGAAGTTCACATTGCGTAAATAAATATAAACATCTGAAGATGGGACGAATATAAAGTGAATGTAATCTCAAAAAAGTGTCTTTTGGGGCATAATTTGCAGGCGTGACCCGCCACAAAGAGGTAACATTCATATTGCTGCGTTACCCCATAAATATTGACGGCACGGACGCTATACTTTTAACTTTATGTGAAGCGCTGCTGTCACATCACGTGACTAGGCTGCCCTCGAGCTTAAGTACCGGGTGGTTAACATTAAAGCGCACCTACTGACGGAGGTCCAGTGTGAGCTGTAATTACCGATGGCAGCGAAACGTGGTACATATGCTAAAACGTGAATGCGGCACAGATTTACACTGGAAAACCGATTAGTTCCGATTGTGGCCACCAGGTGCAAATCGGACGCTGTTCGTATGATGTATGATATACACGCTGTCATTTGACAAGCCGTAACATGAGTGAACAAAGTGGCTGTCGAGAAGAGAGACCATACGCAGTCAGCGAAATTGTTTTATGTGGACAGCAGCAATTAGAGTGCTGCACTGAGAGAGTATCGCCGACTGAAAGGGCTGGGGAGAAGCCCGATGGCATTTCATGGTTAAAAGATCATGATTTTTATTTAATTTAAACGTATGGCTGGGGCCCCCCGTCGGGCAGACCGTTCGCCGGGTGCTGGTCTTTCAATTTGACCTGCTAAGCCGAACTGCAGTCGATGAGGATGATAGGATGATGATGGTGACAGCAGAAAATCCAGTCCCTGGACGGAGAAAATTCCCCGACCCAGCCGGGAATCGAACCCGGGCCCAGAGGATTGACAATCCATCACGCTGACCATTCAGCTGCCGGGGGCGGACAAAAGATGACGATAATGAAATTCGAAAACACGCATTTGCTTGGTGTGGTACGTGGAAGAGGAAGACATCCAAATTATTCACGAGGTTGCTACACATGGAAGACGAAGGCATGCTATCCCGACGGACGTTACTGACGAAGTTGCTATTGCTGTAACTGACATGTAGCACGTGCCCAGAGTAGTGCTATATAGAGCTCGTGCAGTGTCGCGAGCATTGTCCCTCCCATGGTCAACACTACAGAATGTTTTGCGGCCTGTTTTACACTGCTACCCGTACAAAATCCAGACGGTGTACGACCTAGAACGTCATGATCCGCAGCGACATTTTAAACTTGCTCTTTAGTTTCTGGCACCGTTCGAAGTTGATGACATGGGAGCGGGCAATATTCTTTGAAGTGCCGCGTGGAGTGTCCGCGCGGTTTGAGGCGCCATGTCACGCAGCCCCTCCCGCCGGAGGTTCGAGTCCTCCCTCGGGGATGTGTGTGTGTGTGTGTGTGTGTGTATGTTTTGTTTTCGGTTGGTTGGTTAGTTTAAGCAGTATGTAATTGTAGGGACCGATTACCTCAGCAGTTTGGTTCCTGAGGAATTCACACACATTTGAACATTTTTCTTTGAAGCGACTGGGTACATTTTGTACTACAGGGTGCAATGAACACACCGAACTGCCGAATTTGAGGTACTGTTAAGCCGCGTCTTGGGCACAAACGACCATTGCACTCGGCGTATGTGACTGTGTCGTGTGGATTCACAAGTATCTTTATTCTGGGTCCAGTGGGCCTGCCACCTGTACCGAGACGCCTGCACGCTGTCGAGACTTCGTACAGCGTGTGGTTCCTGCTTTGGAATAGCGCAACTGTGTGGAAAGCTCTGTTTTCACGCAAGATGGCGCATCACGTCGTGTTGCTCGCCCAGCGAAAGATTTGCTTAATGCAACCTTTCTCCATCTTGTTATCTCCAGAGGTTTTCCAGATGCATGTCCTAGAAGATCACCTGAGCCGAATCCATGTGACTTATGGCTCTGGGGATTTCTAAAAGAACGTATTTACCATCGACACTTTCGGTCTATCTGATCTGAAGGCCAGTTTATAGGAACACGTTGTTCAGATACCTCTGGAATTTTTGTGAGCAACTGTTTATCACGTCGTTTTACGGAAACGGCATTTCGTCGATGATTCCATGCCCATATGGAACAAACTGTGTAAACAATGTTTACTAATAAAATCAACATTATGCCTTACTACGTTGTTAGACCTCTTTTTGCCCACGTCCCGTTCTTAATCCACTACATATGGACATATTTCTATACATTTCTTACAATGACAACTCCAGATTTGCACCTGGTGGCGAATATTGGAATCTGTTTTTGTCATAAATGGGTTTCACGCTACAATATCTACGAAGTTTAGCTGCCATATGATAATTACATCCCACACTGGGCTTCTGTGAATAACTGCACGTTAATTACACAGAGGTGACAGAAGTCATCGGATACTTCCTATTGTCGTATCGGACCTCCTTTTGCATGGTGTAGAGCAGCAACAAGTCGTTGGAAGTCCCGTGAGATATTGTGCACTAACTGACCTCTCGATTGCGTCCCATAAATGGTCGATGGGCTATTTTCGATGTTGGGTGATCCGGGTGGCCAAATCATTCGTTCGAATTGTCCGGAATATTCTTCAAACCAGTAGCGAACGACTATGATCGGGTGACAAGGCGCATTGTCATCCATAAAATTCCATTCTTGTATGGGAACAAGACGTCCATGAATGGCTGCAGATGGTCTCCGAGTAGCCGATTATAATCATGTCCAGTCAATGATCGGCTCAGTTCGACCAAAGGACCCATTTCACTCACTCAGCCCACCCCATTATGGAGTCGCCACCAGCTTGCACAGTGCCTTGTTGACAACTTGGGTCGGTGGCTTCATGGGGGCTGCGGCCCACTCGAACCCTACCATCACCTCTCTAATACTGAATTCAGACTCACCTGACCAGACGACAGTTTTACAGTCTAAGGTTCAACAGATGTGCTCACGAGCCCTGGAGAGGCTCAAAAATGGTTCAAATGGCTCTGAGCACTATGGGACTTAACTACTGTGGTCATCAGTCCCCTAGAACTTAGAACTACTTAAACCTAACTAACCTAAGGACATCACACACATCCATGCCCGAGGCAGGATTCGAACCTGCGACCGTAGCAGCCGCGCGGTTCCGGACTGCACGCCTAGAACCGCCTGGAGAGGCGCTGCAGCAGATGTCGCGCTATTAGCGAAGGCACTCACGTCGTTTGTCTGCTTCCATAGCCCATTAACGCCATATTTCGCCGCACTGTCCTAACGGATACTTTCGTCGCACTTCTCACGTGATGTCTGCGGTTATTTCACGCAGTGTTGCCTATCTGTTAGCACTGACAACTCTACGCAAACGCCGCTCCTCTGGGTCGTTAAGTGAAGGCCGTCGGCCACTGCATTGTCCGTAGTGAGAGGTAATTTCTGAAATTTAATATTCTTGGCACTCTCTTGAGACTGTGGATCTCGGAATAGCGAACTCCAAAATGATTTCCGGAGTGGTAACACCCACGCATGTAGTTCCATTTACCATTACGCGTCCAAAGTGGTGCGGCCATAATCACATCAGAGGCCTTTTCACGTGAATCAGCTGAGTACAAATGGCAGCTCCGAGAATGCTCTGCCTTTCAACCTTGTGTACACTATCATCAGACCAATGAGTCAGCAAAGGTTGCCTGTGCCTGGTGTACAGAATACCTTTCGATCGCGAGTGTTCTTTAAAGTTTTTAATGTGGTAAGAACCACTGTTGAGAATAGGAACCCAGCTTCCTTTATTGCAAAAATTATGTGTTCCGGAACTCGTTATCTGTTTGTGATTCCTGCATATTGCAAAAAAACTTACGATGGCTATTGAGTCGTTCGGTTGTGGCCAAATGGCAACAAAGATGAGAGAATTTTCCCTCAGGGTCAGCCAGTTAGAGCGAAACTCGTAAAGAAGTTTGACGGTGTACGTTTCCGCTGGCGTGGCAGAATAATAAAAACGGCGGGGGGGGGGGGGGGGGATGTTCGCGAGCAGGGCTCCAGCGGAGTCGTTCGTGGCACTCGCCGATCGGACGAATCTCCGCCGGACCGTAAACACTGGGGAGCTTGGCAGCAAGCGTACAATTTTCTACTTCTTACTACACTGATTCGATAGAGCGGGTAACGCAATGTACTCGCATTTGGGAGGATGGCGGTTCAAGTTCTCGCCCAGCCATCCAACTATACGTTTCCTGTAGTTTCCCTATATCAAATAACGCCGATGCAGGGATACTTCACTCGAAAAGAATTCTGTAGATTTCCTTCCTCATCCTGTCCGATGTGAGCTTGAAAGCTGCCTATAACACTGACAGCTTTCAGACCTGTTACTTCACCCAAGTATTATAAAACTGCAAACATGCTTATGTATCAAGCATTCCACCGCAGCACGTAACACAATATTTGACGAACTTACAAGGAGATCAAACAGCAACTGTATTTTTGTAATTTTTTCTGTATTTATAGTACGTGAAGTTCAGAACTCGAATATCAGTGCCACAATACATTTAAACGCAGCTCTTAAAAATTTTCCAGAAAATCTACTTTGAAGTTTTACGAAAGTACTTAGTACCACAAAGTAAGTATGATATTTCTATAGGGAGTGCGGCTCTGTGGAGACGTTCTCGTATGCGAAGTGGACGGTGTGGGTTCAATTTCTGGCCAATGCAGTTTTTTTCCTTAAAAAAAAGGGGATGTCCTATGAGGATTTCCGTAAAGGATAAAATGCAGAAAGATGGAAAAGAATCTATAGCGTTCGAAACTGTTAATTGCTGGTTCAGGTCCCGTCTAGGTAATTGCTTTTATCGTTTGGTTCAGTTTAAATATGAAATTCATCAAATATATGCTAATTAAAACATATCTGTCATTTTTATGAAAAATACACGTATTTTTATTTATAATATCACACTCAAAAATCCAGTTTGCATTGCAAATATAAATTATTAATTGCTGATAATTTATGAAAGATCGGTAACAACGTTTGTTTCAGTTGAAGAAAACATTACAAATTAATTCCTTTCAAATTTATGTATTTCACTCGTCACGGAAATGCGCGTACAATGTGCACCTTTATTTAAAAATTTACCACAACAGGGAATCCAACCTGGGCCGCTCGTGTGGTAGGCAACACTGCACCACAGCGCAATGCATTTGCCGAAAAATTAATCTCAATCTCCTCGAGAATTTTAGAGTTGCACCAAACGGGTTTGTTAGATTGATATTTCAGTTGTGAACTTTACGTACAGTATTACAAAAATCTGATTGTCGTGTCGTCCCCTTGTCAGAAGGGATATAGCAAGTGGAACACTTTGGTGAGCAGCTGAGTTAGCTGGTGGGAAGTGAGCGCGGCCGCCTTCTTTGCCATTGACGGGCCTTCCAAACGACACGAGGCGAGGCGAGTCTAGCCTGTTCTTGTTGGTGCTTTCCGGCTGCAGCGGCGCTGCCATTGTTTGAGTAATGTATTGAAATGAAATGTACGTATAGTATTTTGCATTTTCTAGGTAGTTCGGCCGTCCGGTGCAAGCCTTTTAACGACACTGCGGCGACTTGCGTGTCGCTTATGGTGATGAGGAAAACAAACACACACACACAAGTCAGAGTCACGTGCGGAGAAAATTCGAACAGCTTGGCGTAACAGTATTTACAGCGTTTCCAGATCTTTAATACGCATTTATTGATGTTCAAACTTTTTCGTTGTTCGGTGAGGTGATCAGTTTCCATCAGAATACTTGGGCGACTGAATTCATCACATCCCCGTCTAGTATAAGGCTTTCAGTACTCTTTAATGCAGATTGTGCAATTCTTTCCTGGCGGTGATCTATTACAATAGGTTGAAAGGCATCTTTATAATTAAGGGGTTGTTGTTGTTGTTCGAATCCTGCCTCGGGCATGGATGTGTGTGATGTCCTTAGGTTTGTTAGGTTTAAGTAGTTCTAAGTTCTAGGGGACTGATGACCTCAGATGTTAAGTCCCATAGTGCTCAGAGCCATTTGAACCATTTTTGTTGTTGTTGTGGTCTTCAGTCCTGAGACTGGTGTGATGCAGCTCTCCATGCTACTCTATCCTGTGCAAGCTTCTTCATCTCCCAGTACCTACATCCTTCTGAATCTGTTTAGTGTATTCATCTCTTGGTCTCCCTCTTCGATTTTTACCCTCCACGCTGCCCTCCAATACTAAATTGGTGATCCCTTGATGCCTAAGAATATGCCTCACCAAACGATGCCTTCTCTTCGTCAAGTTGTGCCACAAATTTCTCTTCTCTGCAATTCTGTTCAATACCTCCTCATTAGTTATGTGATCTACCCATCTCACCTTCAGCTTTCTTCTGTAGCACAACATTTCGAAAGCTTCTATTCTCTTCTTGTCTAAACTATTTATCGTCCACGTTCACGTTGAGGGGTATCTTTTCAATTAATCTGAATATGGGGGTAAAGTATGGCCTCAATACAAATGTCGCGCAAACGAAGTACAGTAGGTTGTGCCGTACATCAGAGCTGGATGAAGCATGGAGTGGAAAATTCTGGCAAAAGAACATTTATTAGATCGGTAAATTTAATTTAATTAATAAATTAAATCATTCCACTTCGCCCGCATCTCGTGGTCGTGCGGTAGCGTTCTCGCTTCCCATGCCCGGGTTCCCGGGTTCGATTCCCGGCGGGGTCAGGGATTTTCTCTGCCTCGTGATGGCTGGGTGTTGTGTGCTGTCCTTAGGTTAGTTAGGTTTAAGTAGTTCTAAGTTCTAGGGGACTGATGACCATAGCTGTTAAGTCCCATAGTGCTCAGAGCCATTTTTTCATTCCACTTCCATATATCATAGACTTTGCAGGGGACTCCGAAGTAAATTTCTAGAATTAATATGTGACGTAATAGATTGTAGGCAACAGCAAACATCATATTACTCACTACACATATTCGTGTGTGCAATTAAATTTACCGATCTAATAACTGTTCTTTTGCCAGAATTTTTGTTTACACACTCACTGCTAAAATTCCACTCCATGCTTCATCCAGCTCTGACGTACGGCACGTCCCACTGCATTCCGTTTGCGCGACATTTGTATTGAGGCCATACTTTACTCCCCAAATTCAGATTAATTGTAAAGATACCCCTTAATTGTAAAGATACCTTTCAACGTATTTCACGCATGGATGATTGTATGCTTTATGATAAAGCGACTAGGCTTTAAACAAAATAATAATCGCTTGACTCAAGGTTTATAAGGCTTATTTGTAATCCTGTGCCACTATTTAGCCGAGCGGTCTGGGATGCTGCAGTCATGGACTGTGCGGCTGGTCCCGGTGGAGGTTCGAGTCCTCCCTCGGGCATGGGTGTGTGTTTGTTTGTCCTTAGAGTAATTTAGGTTAAGTAGTGTGTAAGCTTAGTGACTGATGACCTTAGCAGTTAAGTCCCATAAGATTTCACAAACATCTGAACAATTTTTTGCCACTATTTAAAGGTCCTATTATTCTGCCGATATTGTGGTGGATTTACAAACTGCATCTCATTACGACACGTAACTTTACAGGCTTTACGCCTTCATCAGGGAGACCATTCTTCGCGAGCTACTTTATAATCAGTACAGACGTTTCTAAAAACTGCAATCAGCGGAACTGCTCGATATTTCCTTGATTGCTTTTTATATCATAAGGTAGGTCGTCATCTGAAGGAGCAGAGGGAATTGTTGGTACATCACCTTGCTCGAAAGTAGAATGCGGCGCGGATGGGTAAATTAAATTTAACTATCTGGTTTCCTTTGACAATAAGCATTTATTTTTACTAATAGCAAGCAGCAAAGAAAACGAAAAACAAATGAAAGGAGGTTACAGTTCAAGGAGAAGAAATATAAACGTTGAAGTTTGCCGACGACTCCTACATCTGTTAGCAACAGCAGTAGCTGAATGTAATGAATAGCATCTTGAAAAGACGTTATGAGGTGATCAACAAAAGTAAAAAATGGGTGATGGACTGTAGTCTAATTAAATCAGGCGATGTTGAGCGAATTAGATTAGGAAATGAGGCACTAAAATTAGTAGACGAGTTCCGCTATTTGGGCGGCCAAATAACTGATGACGCCTGAAACAGAGAGAATATAAAATAAAGACTGGTTATAGCACGAAAAGTGTTAAAGAGAAAGAGGAATTAGTTAACAAGTAATACAAATTTAAGTGTTATGAAGTCTTTCCTGAAGTAGTTGTGTGGAGTGTAGCCTTGTACGGAAGTGGAACGTACACGATAAGCAGTTCAGACAAAAAGAAAACAGAAACTGTTAAGGCTTTCTTGGCCACTTGTTGACGAATTGCCTATAGGCTTCTGTCTCGGGTTCTTTGGCCGACCAGCAATACAGGTTGAAGCTTTGACAATTCCAGCCACTCTTGCTGTCGAAACGTCAGGAAAATCACTAAATAAACGTCGACCAAAGAACCCGAGACAGAAGCCAACAGGCAATTTGTCACAAAACAGACGCTTTTGAAAAGTGTTGCTACAGAAGAATCCTGAACGTTAGGTGGGTAGGTGGAGTAACTAATGAGGAGGTATTGAATAGAATGTGGTAAAAAAGAAGAGACTGACTAAAAGGAAACACGCTGTAACAGAAGGGAATTGTCGGTTTGGTAATGGAGATCGATGAATGAATACAGTAAACAGGTTCAAATCGATGTAGGTTGCAGTACGTATTCGGAGGTGAAAAGTTTCCACAGTGTAGAGCAGCGTCAAGGGATGCATGAGAACAACCTACTGACTGAAGACCACAACCTCAGCAACAACAACAGCCTTTTCGCCTATAATCAAACTTCACAGAACACTGTATGCCACTATCTTTAACTGAACTATCTGAACAGCAATTTAATTACACTCTGGACCTTTTGCGCCACCACTTATTATTAAAAAAAACATCCTTACCATCCTATTTTAAAGTCTCGCGACCGACGCATACAGGCATTTACACTACTGACCATTAAAATTGCTACACCAAGAAGAAATTCAAATGATAAACGGGTATTCATTGGACAAACATATTATACTAGAACTGACATGTGATTACATTTTCACGCAATTTGGCTGCATGGATCCTGAGAAATCAGTACCTAGAAAAACCACCTCTGGCTGTAATAACGGGCTTGATACGGCTGGGCATTGAGTCAAACAGAGCTTGGATGGCGTGTACAGGTACAGCTGCCCATGCAGCTTCAACACTATACCACAGTTCATCAAGAGTGGTGACTGGCGTATTGTGACGAGCCAGTTGCTCGGCCACCATTGACCAGACGTTTTCAATTGGTGAGAGATCTGGAGAATGAGCTGGCCAGGGCAGCAGTCGAACATTTTCTGTATCCAGAAAGGCCCGTACAGGACCTGCAACATGCGGTCGTGCATTATCCTGCTGAAATGTAGGGTTTCGCAGGAATCGAATGAAGGATAGAGCCACGGGTGGTAACACATCTGAAATGTAACGTCCACTGTTCAGAGTGCCGTCGATGCGAACGAGAGGTGACCGAGTCGTGTAACCACTGGCACCCCATACCATCACGCCGGGTGATACGCCAGTATGGCGATGACGAATACACGCTTCCAATGTGCGTTCACCGCGATGTCGCCAAACACGGAAGCGACCATCATGATGCTGTAAACAGATCCTGGATTCATCCGAAAATATGACGTTTTGCCATTCGTGCACCCAGGTTCGTCGTTGAGTACGCCATCGCAGGCCCTCCTGTCTTTGATGCAGCGTCAAGGGTAACCGCAGCCACGGTCTCCGAGCTGATAGTCCGTGCTGCTGCAAACGTCGTCGAACTGTTCGTGCACATGGTTGTTGTCTTGCAAACGTCCCCGTCTGTTGACTCTGGGATCGAGACGTGGCTGCACCATCCGTTACAGCCACGCGGATAAGATGCCTGTCATCTCGACTGCTAGTGATAGGATGGCCTTTAGGGATCCAGCACGGCGTTCCGTATTACCCTCCTGAACGCACGGATTCCATATTCCGCTAACAGTCATTGGACCTCGACCAACGCGAGCAGGAATATCGCGATACGATAAACCGCAATCGCTATAGGCTACAATCCGACCTTTATCAAAGTCGGAAACGTGATGGTACGCATTTCTCCTCCTTACACGAGGCATCACAACACCGTTTTACGAGGCAACGCCGGTCAACTGCTGTTTGTGTATGAGTAATCGGTTGGAAACTTTCCTCATGTCAGCACGCTGTAGGTGTCGCCACCGGCGCCAACCTTGTGTGAATGCTCTGCAAAGCTAATCATTTGCATATCACAGCGTCTTCTTCCTGTCGGTTAAATTTCGCGTCTGTAGCACGTCATCTTCGTGGTGTAGCAATTTTAATGGCCAGTAGTATACTACATCTCGTGTACGACTCTGCCGGCCGACTGTTAGTCCCCGCGGTGCTAAACAGATATCAAGCAAACCCATTACTGAGGCCAGACATGCAGTTTTAATTGATTATCCACACAGCTCGCCAACGCAGTTCCCCTCTAGCTTCGCACGCGGACACTGATATTCGGACGAGCTGTGACACGAGCGACATTATACTCCCTAATCTTTCTTCCATTATTAGCATTTTTTCGACATTGTAACTGTAAAATTATCACTGACTGCCAGTTTCCAAAAGTACCAACGTTTGCAGGTCACGCGCAATCTAGATGAGCAACAAATTAGTCAAGCGGCGATTGGTCTCCGCGCTTGTATGGAAGTGTGTCGCCCACATTGATTCTCACAGGTATCCATTGGTATATGAGGAAGATAGCACGGTGAATTCAACATTGACGTAGTTTCCTAGCTGTAACGTTCTGTGGCCGTTTAAATCATAAACTCTACCTGACCTAGACGGGATACCTAGCCTTAAAATTGTCAACACGAACATGATCGCACAGCACAAATTTCGAAATGTGTGAATATTAAAAATGTGTGTCGGATCGGGACTTGAACCCTGAAACTTTCCTTTTCGCGGACATGTGCTGTAACAACTGAGCTACCCAAGGACGATTCACGGCTCGATTTAATTGCGCCGGTACCTTATGTCCTACCTTCCAAATTTCACAGAAGTTCTCCTGTAGGTTGGAGAACTGTGAATCTTAGTATATAGAGGTTGTACTTGCGGAAGTAATGCTGTGAGATGGGCTCTTGAGTCGTGCTAGGATATCTCAGTTTGTACGGCATTCGCCCGCGAGAGGTGAAGGTTCCTGTTTCGAGTTCCGGTCTGGCACAGACTTTTAATCAGGCGGAAAATTTCATGTCAGAACACACTCCACTGCAGAGAGAAAAATTAATTCTGGGTGTACACTGTTCGTAGCCAGTCAAATGTAATACTACAGCGCCACGTTTAAGAGGCATTAAGGCTGAGTCATCTTAGGCTCCACATCGAAAGGCACAACTGTTGATTTGTCATTACTGCTGCCCGCGCTGAAATAACGAAAGTTCACCTATGAAACTCGGAATTGCCGATAATACTACGCAGAGAAGCGATGTCAGCAACGCCTGCTCGCCAGCTGAACTAGTTTGGAGACTTTAATCTTGCCGTGACCGGGTAGTTCTAACTGTACTGATTACTAGGGAGTCATTTATCATTTTTGGTCTGCTGATGAAAATTATACAAACTGAAGTTCTATCTGAAGATCATATCATGCCAGA